>NC_057862.1:317468185-317768185 GCF_019393635.1 Dromiciops gliroides | reverse complement strand
ATGGCAGAGGCATGCTGGGCGGACTCAGGCTGCTGAGGAACAATGGGACTTGTCGGACAGATCTAATACAGATGCCGGGCAAGCCATGAATTCTAGAAATTCCTCGGAGGCCCTGGGGCTGGCCTTTCTCGTGTTTCTCATCTGTGCTGACATCAACTGTGCCAAAAGAATAATGGGATCCTGTCAAAGAGTTTGTAAAGACTCCCGCAGGAAATCCATTCCACCCAGCACCTGCTTGTCCTCTGCTGAATCTCATACCCTGATGCCAAACTTCCCTTTGAGGTGCAACTTTAAGAGTCGGTCTCTCCGTGTGGGTAGAGGGGTGCATGGGAGAATCCAATCCTGTGTTTTCAGTGGCACTGGGGGACTCCGAATGTGGTAACTCTCTCCACCAATACACTTTGACCACTAATCTGTGTAAATTCTAGAGTTGCCTGGCATATTGAGAAGTTAAGTGTCTTGACATCAAACATTCCTTGATTACCTCCTGTATGGAGAGTTCCCTGCTTGGCTCCAGGCTTACAAAGCCGTGGGAGTGGCTCATGATCTATGTGGAAGTGGCTGATGATCTATTTGGGATCTTTATCACCATGTTAGATAAATAGAGAGAATATTTGCCAAGTGCTCACTAGGTGACAAGTGCTATGATGAGGACTAGGGTTACAAATACAAGCAAGCAAGACAGTCCCTGCCCTCAGGCAGCTTACTATCTAATGAGAGATGACATGTAGAAGGCTGGATGCTACAGCAGGTAGCCCAGAGGCAAGAGGCCAGAGCTCACCTATAAAAGCCAGGAGACCCACAGGCCAAGTCTGAAGTTTGAGCAAGGTGAGGATGTTATGATATTTGTTTATCCCCCTTTTCCAGATGGGGAGGTGAAGAGCCTAAGGGCTGCGGGTGAAATGACCCACTGTGATCATTGGCCTGCAAGTCAGGGGCAAAATTGGGACCAGAACATAATTATTCTCCCTCCTAGTTCAGTCTTCTTTGTGGTACGCTGCCTCAGTTTACTTGGTCTGTCTGTCTTCAGGCACAAATGTTTTCTCCTCACACTGGAGTTTGTATACCAGTGCCTTTTAGCTTGGAGCTTGAGGAAACAAACAGAAGCCATGTGCACAGTTATAAGATCTTGCCCCAAGTCCCACATCCTAGCTTTCATTTCCCTGTTGTATCAGCCACCCCCAAATGTCAGGCCTTTAGAACACAGAACACTAGAGACCACAGAGATGGTCTTAGTCCAAACCCCTTCCATTTATCCACAACAAAACCAACGCCCAGGAACATGGATGACTCCCTGGCCTGAGGTCACATGTAGAGTTAGTAGCAGAGCTGGGACTATGCCTTCCCTGCTCTTTCCCTGACACTCTTTTTTTTTTTTTTTTTTTTTTTTTTTTTTTTAGTGAGGCAATTGGGGTTAAGTGACTTGCCTAGGGTCACACAGCTAGTAAGTGTTAAGTGTCTGAGGCCGGATTTGAACTCAGGTACTCCTGACTCCAGGGCCGGTGCTCTATCCACTGTGCCATCTAGCTGCCCCTGACAGTCTCTTTATAGGTGCAGGATGTCTCTCCTGACTCTCTTGGAAGCGTACACTGACCCACCTGCATCCTGGTCGTGTGGCGTGGTGTGGTGGGTTAGCAGTCACCCTTCTTGCCAGAAGCAATCCTCTCCCAAAGGGTATATCCATAGCTCTTGGCTTTCTGTACATACATATGTATAAAACACAAAGAAGGTGTGTGTGTGTCAAGTACTTAGCACCTGTGTTGGTGGGAACACGACCGCCCCACCCCCAGTCTGGCTTGTGCACATCCTGGGAGCCGCCTGTAATCACCAGATCATAGAGTGAGATCTGGAGGAGGGGACCAGTTGGACCCTCTGTCCAGCCTGCTCACTGTATGAAACACCAAAGCCCCCAGAGGGAAGCGACTCACCCAAGGTTTTACAGGGAGCAAGTATAAAATCAGGGAATTGACCTAAGGCCTTTGCAATGGATAGAGCACTTGTAGGAAGACTCATTTTCTTATGTTCAAATCTAGCCTCAGACACATACTAGCTGTGTGACCCTGGGCAAGTTACTTCACCCTGTTTGCCTCAGTTTCCTCATCTGTAAAATGAACTGGAGAAGGAAATGGCAAACCATTCCAGTATCTTTGCCAAGAAAACCCCAAAAGGGGATCACAAAGAGTCAGATAGGACTGAAAAAACGTCAGATTCTAAGACCTATGTTCTTCACATTCTATTACATTGTGTTTTTGTTAAAGGAGAAGGGAAAGGAATAAGCATTAAATAGTGCCTACTGTGTGCCAGGTGCTATCCTAAGTGGTTTTTGTAGATATCATCTCACTGGGATTATCTCCTGTGATTCAGAATGGACCTTTGATTTCATTGGTACAGGAAATTCCTGTGCAAGGAAACTCCTTGTACCAGTGTGAGACAGAACCTTCTCTTCAACTACCAGACTTAAGACTTACCTAGAGGATTGAGAGGTTTAGGTAAACTTGCCCAGCTTATATAGCTAATGTGTGTTAGTGGTGGAACTTGAACCCAGGTCTTGGCTTTGAGGCTAGTTGCCTATTCACTAAACTATGCCACCTCTCCAATCTCTTTCTAAGAGAATAAGAATGAAACTGAAAAAGGTAGAAAGAGCAGTATTGATAAAAAGAAATAAAACATCTTTAAGTGAACAAAATATTTTTAAAAACCACCTTTCACTATAAATATACATTAAAATATGGTAGTTTTATGTAATTATATTAAATATATGTGCCTTTTTCCTTTTAAAGAGATCTAGTTTTAGGAGTATGAATTGATAGTGTAGTAAGTGTAAGGGATCACTCCAATATTAAACGGTTATCACTGGCCATTTCTGATGGTCTCAGCCATTAGTAGAGTTGTTCACTGCTGCCTCCTGGTGGCAAGTGTTGTTAATGCACAGCCTCCAATCTACCAGGAGTAGGGTTATAGATTTAGAGGTGAAAAGGACCTCAAGGGTCATTTAGTTCACCCTATTTATTTTACAGACGAGGAAACTGAGGCTCATGGAGGTTCAGTGTCCTTGCCAAAGTTTCACACAGGCAGAAACATCAGAGGTGTAATTTAAACCCTGTTCTGTACCTGTAGATTCAGTGTTTTTGGCTCTCTTGTTTTCCCAGGACAGAATGTTAGAGCCAGAAGGGATCTTAGAAGTCACCTGTTTCAAGCCTTTCATTTTATAGAGGCATAGTTTAGTATAGAGGTAAGGAAACTAACCTGAGGCCCAGAAAGGGGATTTCACCCATCCAAGGACACACAGCTAGAGGAGCTATCGCTGGAAGGGATGGGAATGGAACTTTCTCCTACACTCTCTCTTACATTCTTTTTTTTCTTTTTTTTTTTTTTTGGTGGGGCAATGAGGGTTAAGTGACTTGCCCAGGGTCATAGGACGTGTCAAGTGTCTGAGGCCAGATTTGAACTCAGGTCTTCCTGAATGGAGGGCTGATGCTTTATCCACTGTGCTGCCTATCTGCCCTTCCATTACATTCTTTTAAGGATGCCAGAGGCATGTTTGAATCTTCAGCTCTGAGATGTTCAGGTCCTTTGTTCATGACAATGTGCTTAGTTCCCAGAAAGAGAGTGAATGTGCTTCTTGGTTCATAGATTATTGACTCAAATAAGGAACTGTCCACATGCACCAGTGATGGTGGCACAGTGCCTGAATTCAAACAAATCGTTTTTACTCTAAATCCAGTGCTCCTCCTATTTCTGTTTTTTTTTTTATTATTTTATACATGGATCCCCTGTCTCAGTCTGGTGAAGCCTAATACTGCTATGATTTGTTGCCTACATCCATAATTGAAGGAAATATTAAGTCAGGCTTTTGAGCTGTTACTCACAAGCCATTGAACAACGAGCTCACACTGTTAACATAGAACTAGGAAGGGGGGCAGTGAGAGACAGACATGGAATAGGTAGGTAACTACCCACTCACTCATCTCATCAGTTCCTCTCAAACATGTCTTAGCAGTTAGGTGGGAGAGTGGATGGAGTGCTTGACCTGTTTAAGACAAGAAGACCTGAGTTCAAATCTGGCCTCAGACACATACTAGCTGGGTGTCCCAGGGCAGGTCACTTAACCTCTGTTTGCCTCAGTTTCCTCATCTGTAAAATGAGGTTAATACCAGCGCTTAATTCTCAGGGTTGTTGTGAGGATCAAATGAGATAATAATTTTAAAGTGCTCAGCACAGTGCATGGTACATAGTAAGTATTACATAAATGTTAGCATCATTATTATCATCATCATTATCATTATTATAAAGCATTTAGTACAGTGCCTGACACATAGAAATACATATAAATGTTAACTATTATTATTTTTGTTTATGAAAGATGACATAATATGCAGATGAAAAAGCTGGAGCCTAGGGATATCAAGTGACTTGGTATAAGGTTATGAAAGTGGTAAGTGCCAAGATTTGAACCCAGGTCCTTGAACTTTTTCCATGATACTTCACTGTCTATGAAAGTAGCAGGTTGTCCTGGGGCCTTTTCTACCCTCTTTTCCTGACCTGAAGCTTTTCTCTGTCTTACAGTGGGGACCTGCAGGTTTCTGGGAGCGCCCACTGCACATTCAGCACTGCTCAGAAGGCGATTGGGAAGGACAATTTCACTGCCATACCCGAGGGCACAAATGGCGTGGAAGAGCGCATGTCTGTCATCTGGGACAAGGCCGTGGTAAGAAACCGGAGGAAGGATGATTTCACTCCTCTTCTTGAACCTAGGACAAGGTTTGAGAATTGGAGCTTGGGATAGGATGAGTGAGTGAGTAAATAAAGAAGCATTAATTAATCGATTGAGGCTGCTAAATCAATGGATAGAGTGCTGTCCCCGGAGTCAGGAAGACCTGAATTCAAATCCATACTCAGACACAAAGTATCTGTGTGACCCTGGGCAAGTCACTTAACTTCTGTTTGCTTTAATTCGCTAGAGCAGAAAATGGCAAGCCACTCTAGTACTTTGCTAAGAAAACCCTTTGGACAGCTTTGGTGTGCTATGGACCACAGGGTCATGACGAGTCAGATAAGACTGTAACAACAATTAATTATTATTAATTAGCTTTGCTAGACACTGGAGATGAAAACAGAAAAGTGATATAGGTTTTCTGGCTCTAAGCATAAATAGTCTGGTGAATTCTCCTTAATACTACCTTCAGTCAGTAAACATTTATTAAGCACCTGTGGTGTGCAAAGTGATACACTAAATACTGGAAGAACTTCTGGAAGGCCCCAAACCTGTTGAAATTGATTCCCTCTGGCTCTAGTTTAAACACTGACCTTTATCATTATTATCACCATCAGTGACATTTTGTTGATTTTTGTTTTTGTTTTTGTTTTTGTTTTTGCGGGGCAGTGGAGGTTAAGTGACTTGCCCAGGGTCACACAGCTAATAAGTGTCAAGTGTCTGAGGCCGGATTTGAACTCAGGTACTCCTGAATCCAGGGCCTGTGCTTTATCCACTGCGCCACCTAGCTGCCCCCCATCAGTGACATTTTGAAAATGCTTTCAGTTTTGCAGAGTGCTTTTCTAGAACCTCCACAGCTCTGCTGTGCAGACTACAAGCATTAGCATCCATATTTTACAAATGAAGAAACTGAGGCTCAGAGAAGCCAAATGATGTGCTAATAGTCACACAGCTAGTAAGAATCAGAGATTTGACACCAGAATATCCTGACATTGGGTCTGGCAATTTATCCTTTCAGTCATGCTGCCCCATGGAGCCGCATGAGGACATCCTATGAGAAAACACCTTTCTGATTCTGACTAGACACTAATTTGGATAATTTGTGGACCACTGTTTGGTTGATTTCTTATTGCTCTATTCTCATCCTTTTCCCAAAAAGTTATGTTAATTTTGTTTACTCTATGAGATAATTATTCACCCTGTGATACTCTTAAAGTACTGTTCTGACCAGATCACTCCCCTGCTCAATAAACTGCATTGGCTCCCAGTTATTCCTAGGATCCAGTGCAACCTCCTCTTGTGGTTGGTACTAAAAGCCCTGGCCCCAACCTTTCCAGAATTGTTAAGACATCATTCCCCTTCATTCACTTGATGGTGCAGCCAAAGTGGACATTTCTTCTCACACAGAATATTCTATGTCCCATGTCTGTCCCTTTGCTTATGCTCCCTTATTACAGTCACCTCTTTCAGTCTTTCAATTTCACCTTCTATGAGTCCTGTTCTGATTCTCTCTGCTCCAAATTACCTTGTAAGTGCCTTCCCCCAAATTACTGTACATGAATTTCACATATATTTTATATACTTAGAATGCATGCTCCTTGAGAATAGAGATGATTTCGTTCTCTATATCCCTAGAACCTAGCATAGTTTCTGACACATAGTAGGTACTTAATAAATATTTGTTGATGGATTTGATTGGTTGAAAAATTGGGGTTGGCAGTCGTTGACCTCTCTTGATCTCATTCATTATGCCACCAAATAGTCATTGTCTAATAACAGCTTAAAAATACCCAGTCCAAGACACTTACACTCAGTGGGTAGTCACCTTTCTTGAGAAAAGGTCACAACTATGTTCAGTCTGCCATTGTCCAGCAGTTTTTCCCTAATGGGTCTAGCAGCTTACCATATTGCAGTTCTGTGACCACAGTGTTTAGAGGGCACTCAGCCATGGGAACCCATGTCACCATGGCCTGCCTTGGCTGTGGGTGAGAGATCATGCATTGACAAATGACTCTTTACGCACTTGAACAGGCCACCGGGAAAATGGATGAAAACCAATTTGTAGCTGTGACAAGTACCAATGCCTCCAAGATCTTCAACTTGTACCCACGGAAGGGGAGAATATCCGTGGGTTCTGACAGTGACCTTGTCATTTGGGATCCTGATGCTGTGAAGATTGTTTCAGCCAAGAACCATCAGTCGGTAAGGCTTATTGTGCTGGGGAAGGAATTGGGGTGGGGGGGTGTCATGGGGTCATAGGGTTTAAAGTTAGAATGAGATCTTAGAGGTTATTTAACTTTTTAGAGGAGGAAAAAAATGAGACCTAGAGACTTTAAGTGACTTTCCCAAGATTTATGTGTAGAGAACTTTCTTCCTCTGGAAGAATTTATTTGGGAAGAATTTCATGTGCAAATAATAATAACTGAAGCCTTTTGTTATTGTTATTATCAGCCATGTCTTACTCCTTGTGACCCCCTTTGGGGTTTCCTTGCCAAAGTATTGGAATGATTTGCCATTTCCTTCTTTAGGTCATTTTACAGATGAGGAAACTGAGGCAGTCAGGGTTAAGTGACTTGTCCAGGGTCACAAAGCTAGTAGTGACTCTTGTTCTATGTAATCATCAGATTATTAAACTTTTAGTTGGAAGGTGGTATGTAATCTCATAGATTTAGAGCTAGAGAGATCATAGAGGTCATTGAATCCGCTCACACCTCTCATGTTATAGAGAAGCCCAGAGAGGTTAAGACTTGCCCAAGGTCACACAAGTAGGTAGTAAGTGGCTGAGCTAGGATCTGGACCCAGCTGCTCTGACTCCAAATTTCATATCATTTTCACCATACTATGCTGCTTCTCATATAGTCATGTGGTCTCATATAGTCCAGGGCAGCTAGGTGGGGCAGTGGATACAGTTCCTGTCCTGGAGTCAGGAAGACCCCCTTTTCCTGAGTTCAAATCTGGCCTCAGATACATACTAGCTATGTGACCCTGGGCAGGTCACTTCACCTTGTTTGCCTCAGTTTCCTCATCTATAAAATGAACTGGAGAAGGAAATGGCAAACCACTCCAGTATTTCTTTTCTTTTCTTTTCTTTTTTTTTTTAGTGAGGCAATTGGGGTTAAGTGACTTGCCCAGGGTCACACAGCTAGTAAGTGTTAAGTGTCTGAGGCCGGATTTGAACTCAGGTACTCCTGACTCCAGGGCCGGTGCTCTATCCACTGCGCCATCTAGCTGCCCCACTCCAGTATTTCTAACAAGAAAACCCCAAATGGGTCATGGAGAGTTGCACACAAATGAAACAACAAAACTCATATAGTCTACCTTCTCATTCCATTGTAGGAAGTGGTACTACAAAATCAATACCAGAAGATTATCTAGTTGGTACTTGAATTTCTCAACCTCCCTAGTGAGACAGCCAGTTCCATCGTAGTGCAGTTCTGTTGGAAATTAATTCTGAAATTGAGCCCCCAGATCCTAACATCTTAAAAGATAAAAGCAAAAAAAAGTTAAAAGCAGCATCAAAAGATATCTCGTTAGTCTAACCCAGATTTAAGAGAAGATCCCTCTTACACTATTCCTAGGAGGTGTTCATCCATCTCCTTCTTGAAGACATCCCCTCAAGGACACCTCACTACCTGCCAAGGTGGACTTCTCTGTTCTTCTTACATCTCTAATCATTAGAAAACATTTCCTTATGTTGAGACAAAAACTGCCTCTGAAATTTCTACCCATTTCTCTTAATACTGTCTTTTGGGATCAAGGAAAGAAAGCCTCATCATTTTTCCACCTGAGACCCTTTAAATTATTCAAGACAGCTTGCCTCACTTCCCTAGTCATCTCTTCCAGGCTAAACCTTCCTACTTCCTCCAAACAATCCTCATATGACATGGTTTCTAGTCCCTTCTCTGTACCTTTATTGTGCCTTTAATTCTCCTTTATTCTTGCTTGTGTGTGTGTGTGTAACTCTTAACTCGTATCAACTTTGCAGTTTATTAACCACTCCCCACCCTGTCCCCAGCTTCCTCATTTTGTGCTTGTACTCCTGATCTTTTTGAGTCCAAGTGTAGAATTTTGTTTATCCCTGATAAATTTGATCTTGCATAGACTGAATCCTTAATGCCAGCCAGGTGAGATTTTATTGGGCCCTACTTTTGTCATCTGCTATATTAGCTATTTCCCCCAGTTTTATGCCCAGGTATATCCAATCATTTCCACATTTGATGAACATGCCACATATGCCTTCATCCAAGTCACTGATGAAAATGTAGGCCAGAGCAGGACCAAGGACAGAGCCCTTTGGCCCTTCACTTAGCAGTTCTGTCCTAGATGGACTTCAATCCATCGATCACCCTTCTTTGTTTCTAGTCACTGAATTAGCTTCACCTACCCAGACTAACTATCATCTTTACCATTCCGTCTTGTCTACAAGGATATCATGAGAAAGTTTATCAAATGCATCGGTTGGACCGTGCATATCTTATGTTTGTGGCATTGCCTTGTTCTGTCAGTGTGGTGATTCTATCAAAAAAAGGAATGAAGTATGTCTCGTATGGTTTACTTTTTAATGAAGCTATGTTTGTACATAGTAATCCCTGCTCTTTTTTCCAAAAGCTCATAAACCACCCATCCCTTTGTTTTCTAGAAAAATCTTTGAGCTTTTAAAATCAAACTCCATAATCTACATTCCAAAGAATCCACCTTCTTGGAAAATCAGAATATTTGCCCATTTCTGGTTCTTCAATACCTTTTGTGTCCTTCACATTTCCCCCCCAGAAATCAATGTCCCAGCAAGTTTTTTTGGTTCTGTGGGATATAGTTCTTCCACTCTTGGTGAATTAAACTCATTGAAGTGTCAGAGATTCTTTAGCCATCTCCCTTCTCCTGAGTTTCTCTGTTAACTATGGCTATGTTAGTCTCTCTCTCTCTCTCTCTCTCTCTCTCTCTCTCTCTCTCTCTGTGTCTTTACTATGAAGATCACTCTGTTAGAGAAAAGAACAACTATATAGGAGTCCTCTGGAAGAAGCTGGGGATGTTCTGGACTTTGCTTTTGTCTTTTATTCATGGTGTATCAGTGCCTTTTGATGCCCGAGGTGGGATAGTGGACTAGGGTCACATTGGCCACAAAGATCCTGCTTTGCTTCTTACCCTTGTGCAATTTTCTCTTGTGTTATAGGCCGCAGAATACAACATCTTTGAAGGTATGGAGCTCCGAGGAGCACCTCTAGTGGTCATTTGCCAGGGCAAGATCATGCTGGAGGATGGCAATCTTCATGTCACCCAGGGGGCTGGGCGTTTCATCCCCTGTAGCCCCTTCTCTGACTTTGTCTACAAGCGCATTAAAGCTCGGAGGAAGGTAAGGAGGACGCTACATCCCAATATAGTAGAAGCCAACAGTAGTGGGAATTGAAAGGCCTGCTGTCTTGCCTTTGTTCTCACTGGGGTAATGAAAAGGATTGTGAAAGAATAGGACACCATCTCTGTGGCTGAGAGATGTCCCCTAGCAGAAGGGCTTAGCCTTAAGGTCTTATGACCCAAATAAGTTGCATCCTAGGGTATACAAGTTTAGTTACTGACACATGGCCTAGTAGATCATAGGCTCTCTAAGGACAGGAGCGATTTCTCTTTCTAATTTGGTATCCCTCCCAGGCTTAACCCAATACCTGGCATACAGCAGGCACTTAAAAAAGGCTTATTGGATTGGTTGGGGGCCATCCCTTTATTCAATGGGGTTGGGACATCTGGAGAAGCTGAATAGAGCAGAAGGGGAAGAAGATCAAAATATCCACCCATCGCAATTCACTTCCTTGAGCCATTATTGTAAAACCATGCGTCTGCGGTATAAGTTGGAAGTTGGGACACACCTATGCTTGGTGGCCTTGGTATTGCCACACTGTTTGGCTTTGCCAAAGAAGGGTCACCACCGAGTTCGCTGCTCTGCCCCCCTCGAGGCCCCTACAAGTGGATGGAAGCAGCGACCCCATGATGGCCCCAAAGCTGGGGCCATTGTGCCAGACACAGCGGCACAGATCCCAGGCTTGCTGACTTCTCTTCAGTACTCAAGTCTAAAAGGGTTGCGAACTTGAGTTTAAGCACTCTTCATTTTTATGTAGTACCTCACACAAAAGGACTTGATAATTGCTTGTTGATTTGAATTAATGACACTTTCCCCCCTGGTGGCAGATGGCTGAAATGCATGCTGTGCCGAGGGGCATGTACGATGGGCCGGTGTTTGACTTGACCACCACTCCCAAAGGAGGCACCCCCGCAGGCTCCACCAGGGGGTCACCCACTCGCCAGACCCCTCCAGTGAGAAATCTTCATCAGTCAGGATTTAGCCTGTCAGGTAAGGCTGAGCTGCTGTGCCTGGATTTTGTTGGAAAATGTGGTAAGGCTGAAAATGGAAAAATCAAACAAAACAACAATAATAACCTTTGATAGTAACAATAAATGCCCATGAAAATCTGGTTAATATGCCCCGAGGCTGAATAATTTTCTTAAGAAACAGAGGGGTGTCTGCTTTGCTGTCTTTGCCTTTTAGGAGAGGAGGTTTTGGGAACAAAAAGAGTCTCAAGTCAACAAGGAATGCTAGCCATGGTGGAATTGCTTTCTTCTTTAGAGAAATAGATCTTAGTCATGCAGAAAACCTTAGTGGTCCTCTGGTCTCACTCCTTTTATTTTACAATTCACATTTAAACATTTTTTAATTTTAAATTTAAAAATTTTTACAATATACATTAAAAATTTTTACATTTTACAAATGCAAGAACTGAGAGCCCCCCAAGAAGTTACATGACTGGTTCGAGATCATGCAGCCAGGTTTAGAAGTAAAGCTAGCTCTTCAGCCTGGGTCTTCTTTGATGCTCTGTCCAGGGTTCTTTCCAGTATGTGATTTCTGCTACCTTCCTGCTTTATAAAATTAGTAACAGGGAAATACAGCCTTACTCAGTTTGGGGCAGCTAGGTGGTGTCGGGGGTAAGAACACACTACTTGGAGTCAAATAGATCTGAGTTCAAATCCAGTCCCAAACACTTACTATGTCTCTATGTGAGACACTCATTTTCCTCATCTGTCATCTCATTGCATCATCCTTGTCTAAAATGAGTCTGATACTAATAGCACTTTGCTTACAGAATTGTGAGTATATAAGATGTTTGTAAAGCACTTTGAAAACCTAGTGCTAGTTATTATAATAGCATGACAAGTACTTTTAAATATGGAAATATTTTAATACCTAAGTAACCATACTAAACTTAATTACATATTCTCACCAAATTAGGTGGTAGAGGAGGAAAAGGAAGAAATAGAAAGTCAATTGGAGGGACAGCTAGGTGGGTAGAGTAGATGGATAGAGCACTAGCCCTGGAATCTGGAGGACCTTAATTCAAATCTGGCCTCAGACACTTACTAGCTATGTGACCTGGCAAGTCACTTACCACCATTGCCTCCAAAAAACCCCAAACAAAACAAACAAAAGAGTGAATTGGAGAAAAGGGAGAGAATAAAGAGAAAAATAGGAAAAGAGTCAAATTTAGAAAGGAACATGGGTTAATGGTGGGAGAAACAATGAGAAGATCAATGTATTCAGGAATGAAGTGGGGGATACTTATTTTTGGGAAATGGAAGGGTGTTTGGGTGGCTACTGATGTTAATCTTCGTGTGTCACTTTCTTATTTACAACTGCAGGTACACAGGTGGATGAAGGTGTCCGCTCTGCCAGCAAGCGTATCGTGGCGCCTCCCGGAGGTCGTTCTAATATAACATCCCTGAGTTAAGTAGTCCCAAAGAGGATGGGGAATGAGAAAAGATTTTTCAAAGCCAAAATGGTACATTGGTATTTAAGAAAGAAAGAAAGTGAATCCAAACAGTTCCAATCTGAAGAATCAATAAGCCTTCAAGCCTTATTTTTTTTTCTCCCAATGCTACTCGCTTGCCTAGCTTTAAGAACATCGCTTCATTTTCTGTTTTCTTTTTTTTTTAATTTGACATAGCCTTGAGAGCTTTCTTCCTCTTCCACATGCATGCAATAAGATGAGTCACTAAGTTAAGAGTCTGTAACCTACATATTTGTTGCGCGCTTGTGTACTGCTGAGTTATAAGACGGGGGGGGGGAATAGACAAAGCTGGGAGGACAGGGAACCAAAAAGATAGAACGAAAGGGAAACAGGCTGATTGGGGTGGAAGGGTGGTGGGAGCCCTGGCAGAGGGGCAGTGGGTGGGCTGAGTGCGGGAGGTGGGTGGGCCAGGGGGAAGAAAAGGGGATGTTGTGTATTGTGTCGAGTACTTCTGTTTCCGATGAAGCAAGGCCACCGTCATCGTCACCTCATCACATCATGGTACCTCGGGGCCTGCAGAAAAGGCAAGCAGTTTCTGTCACGTAGCCTTTGTCATGTTGCCTCTTAATCTGACTTGTGTTACTTTGTACATTTTATTAAAAAACGAAAGGCAATCACTTCTTTCCACCTACTTGGTCGCCCCAGTTCTTTGGTCTCTTGCACAGTTATTTTCAAGGCCTCTTCACCACCCTGGCTCCTTCCTCTCTGGACTGAGGAGAGGGAGGGAGGTGCTTCCATGTTATCCCTTCCTGCCGCTGTCTTCAGCTCTTGTTTTTGGACAGGTGACTGATAAGAGGTTACCCAGGGAGGTGGGGCATAGATACTCAAGATGGTAGTGGCATCTTACAAAGAGTAACTCTTTAATTCTGTCAATTGGACGATGGATCACTCTTGCATCTTGATAAGGGGAGATAATCCCAAAGACATTTTAATGTATGAGTAAGTTGTCAGTTTGGATGTAGCTAAAAAAAGTTCCATCAATCCTCAGTGCCAGGGTGGGGGTGGGGATGAGGGGAAAGAGGAGGGAGGAGAAGCCAAGCCAAGCAGGTCGGGGCGGTTCATTCTCTTAGTTTCTTGGTGCTCATACAACTTCAGATTGGATGGAAGGATTTTTTTTTGGCAGGCGTTTTCCTAAGCATCTCTTGAAATTTTAATTAACGGTAAGGAACCTCATCTCCCGTGGATCTGGGGATGGGTGTGGGAGAAGGGAGGAAGTCAGAAAAGACTTTCTCTGAAGTTTTCTTTTTCATTTGTAACTGATCCATTTTATCCTTCATTAAGAAGTAATCTTATTGTGTTTATGAGGTCTTATAAAGGTCAGGAAAGGGTGGGCCTTATTTTCCACCTTAGCATGATGTGGGGGTTGGACTAGATAATCTTTTAAGATCCTTTTGAGTGCTTAAGCCTGAGATTATAGGGAAGGATTTTTCTAATTAGGTAGAGTTAGAGAAGTGGGGTCTTACATATACCTTCTTTTGTCTTCTGAGTTCAAGCATTGATTAGCCACTACTGGTCATTTTCTACCAATGTTCATTGCAAGCACAGGCTCGCTCTTGAGTACCTGTGAGCAGGAACAGAGAGCAAGGGTATAGTTTTCCCAAAGTGGGAGATTGAGGCATGTACACTATTAACGTGCTTTTCATTTTCATGTTTCTGACCCAAGGAGGGCAATTAGTCCAGTAGACAAACCCAGATGAACAGAGAAGAGGACTTTCATTGCTTTTTAGGGTCTCCTCAACACTCCACCTTGTTCCTTTGTGGACTGAGGAGAGTTGTGTGTTTCCATTTTCCCTTCCTGTCTAATGCCCCCAGCCCTTTTTGTTTGAAGAAATATCAGAACCATCCAACCAAAGTATCCCTGCTGCTGGTCTGTATTGCGAATCAGTCCAGAGATGAAAAAGAGAACAGAACAGACTGAAAATGACTAGGGAGGATTTTGATGAATTGAAATTTCTTTTAAAATCACTTAGCGTGATGTGCTCATCTCTTAAATTGTACAAGGGCTTTGAGAAAGTCATATTCTGGAATGAAGACCAAGAACTCTAGTGTTGAGAGAACCCAGTTCCCTAAGAGAGGAATGAAATGAAATCTCTGTACCAACCCAGGGCCGGCACCTTGTCAGTGGGGTCATTTGTATCTCTGAGGGCCAACCATTTAGTGACAACTGTCTTGGGTGGTTATTTGCCACATTATCTTTCCTTCTTTTCCTCTGTTTTGAATCTGTTCTAGATGGTATATGGGCAAAGAGGAAATAGCTTTTTAGATTTGTTTCATCCCTGGTTGAGGGAAGGGATAAAATCATGCTCATGTCAGTAGGGGTCACTGGTCCTGGATGTAGACCTTTGGCCCTTTGCACTTACTTGGAGATGGCCTGGAGCTCAGAGGGAGTGTCCTGAGAATGCCTTGCTGGTTAGACTTCGTTGTAATCCCAAGTCATGACCACAAGATGGTGCTAACATTACAGATTTATTTTATTTTATTTTTTTTTCAGGGCAGCCCAGGGTTACACAGCTTGTAAGTGTCAAGTGTCTGAGGTTGGATAGAGTAACTCAGGTCCTCCCTGAATCCGGGCGGTGCTTTATCTACTGTGCCACCTAACTGCCCCCTATTACAGAAATTAAAATCTCCAGCCTCTTTCTACTGGAGGGGGTTAACCCATTTATGGCCCAAGCAAGCTCTGTGTATTTTTCTTTTCTCATGGTTGCCCATCCCCCTCAGCTGTGCCTGCCTGTGATATTGAGAGATTCTGACATGACAGAATTGGCCAGTACCTTTATATTTGCATATGCAGATTAAGCCTAAAAGTTCTAGAGATTATCTTGGGGGCATGGGATGCCTGACCAAAAGGAAGATTTCCTCTTTGTTCACTTGGATAGCAACTTGTCAAACCAGCAATCTAGGTGAAAAATAAATACTCCCCAACACCATGATGCATTTGGCTTCCATTGATAGCTTGGGTTTTAGAGATTCTTTCTGATCAGATTTTTTTTTAAATGGTCAGGTTTCTTATTGAAACAGTAGCAGGAAAGAAAAATGACATCAAGAAATGTGCTGCTGTCCAGAAATTCATCATGTCTCTCCTTAGGGTGGTCAATAAAAAGCAGGAGAAGGAAATGATTCACAGCATGAACTGCAGCGATTAACGCTCTGGGCTCGGTAGTTGGTTATGCCAGAGTTTTCATTATGACGCATCACACACCATTCTGTAGTCCTCTCTCTACAGCTCTTCAATGCTTCCTCTCCTATGTGGAGTAGTTCTCAGATGGCTTCTTCAGCCTCAGTTTGCCATCCATCATCATATCCTTACCCTATGATCTCTGATCCTGTGACTTCAGGACTGTCCCTGTTTACACTCTTGTTCAGTCCCCTATGGTTCTACATATCCATTTAGCTTTTCATCGAGTGGAGGAGGGAGCAGGTGCTAATAGAACTCATTACCTTTCCCACCACTATAGAGTCAGTGTAAGTTTTAAGTAAGAAGATGGAAATGGCTGCAAGTGAGCAAATGGATGCTCTCTCCATCTTTCTACCTCACAGGTACCTTCTCTTTGATTTTTACTGTGAGGCTGGCTGTCAATGCCAGAAAATGAACATGCCGGCAGGTAGAGTTTCCAATTTCCATGTACTGCCAAGGGTAGTCTAAGCTTTCTCCATGGGAAGACCCAAGCTGGATTCCCAGATATACTCACTGGCTGTTGTGGGCAGCCAACATTTATTGTATATTTTCCCCCTCTCCCTTTAACTCCCTCTATTTGACATAAGGTTTGTGGGTGTCAAGTCTTGTATCTGGTGAATATGAAAGAAAGGAACAAGTGAGCCTTCCTGTGGTCTGTGGTTGCTGTGAAGCAGCTCCCGTGTGGAAGAGCTGTTTGGTTTGAACCGTAAAGAAAACAGTATTTTGAGTTTAGCTGAAGAAAGTTCATCCAAGTGACTGTTACTGTAAACCTGGTTATTAAAACAATGGTAAAACAATATCCCTTTTGGTGTCCAGCCTTCTTCTTTGTGCGTGTGCATGTAGTGTGTGTGTGCATGTGTGTGTGTGCGTGTGCATGTGCGTGCGTGCGTGCATGTGTGTGTGCAAATCAGAAGTCCCTAGAGCATTAAAACTCTTAGGATCCCAACTAGAATGGAACAGAAACCTTGAGTCCTTAAGGTTCAGCCCCCTTGTTTTACAAGTGAAAGATCTTGAGCTTCAGAGAGGTCTAGTAATTTGCCCAAAGTCACATGTCTTGAACAGACTGTGGGGATAAGACCCAGGTCTTCTGATGCCCAAAGCCTCTGATCCTTTCCCATTGTGCCAACATCATTTCTCCATAAACATGAAGACCTGGTACTAACTGGGATGATCCCAGGAATGGGAATTCTTGTGGATTTTTCTGACTATTTGACAATGACCCTGAAACCTCCCCCTTTTTTTCTTTCAAGCCTTGCTAGAAAAATCTTTCCACCAATAGTGGTGAATATGTGTGAGGGTGGGTGGGGTGGTCCTAGTGTCTTAGCGAGGGAGATTGAATAATTTGCTGAAGATCACTTATGAGCCATAGATGCCAAAGGTGGAATTTGAACCTGAATCTTCCTTACTTCAGGTTATCATGCTAGACATGACACAATAATACTGCCTCTTCATGAGCAGAGTCAGGATCAGAGAAATTAAAAGACTTAGCTATACAACACAGATAATAAAACTCATTCAAATACAGTTCACACACAAGCCAGGATATCACGATTGTAATGTCATGGGTCCTCTTCAAAAATGAAGGACAAACAACTGCCTGAGATCTCTACACAGAGAGGACTTCCAAAGCAGGTGATGTGAATTAAACCTTGTCACATGTTTCTTTTCTTTCTTTTTTTGCAGGGGAAAGGGGTTAAGTGACTTGCCAGGGTCACACAGCTAGTAAATGTCAAGTGTCTGAGGCCGGATTTGAATTCAGGTACTCCCTGAATCCCAGGGCCAGTGCTTTATCCACTGCGCCACCTAGCTGCCCCCACATGTTTCTTATATGTGAGCCTCACTAGTGTTATGGTCTGGGTTTAGGGCTACTCCCATGGATGCTGTGTGTAGTTGTGGGAAGGAGCCAACCAGGGTCTTAGGAGAAGGATTTGTGTTAATTATCTTTACCATGTTATGAGAATAAAAGTAGCAGCAGCCCTCTGGGGGCCCAGCCCTCCTCTTCTTCCTCCTTTCTTCCCCTTCTCCATTTTTATTTTTAAAAAGCTGGGATAAATAGACTTCTCTCTTGTTGATTTCTTAAAATATAGCTCTGAAAAAACAGATTTTTGAAAAGCCCACTGTGATTCAAATGGAGTACTTGACTATCCGTCCCTTTAAACACAAATCATTCTGGCTTACCTCAAGTGGTTAATAAGGATGGGGGTCTTCTGCTCCCAGATTGCTACCTTTGATGGTAAATTGGGCCATCTTTTGTCTCATTTCTTACCTAAACTTCTCAAACTGAGAAGGGGAAAGACTAATTTAGAAAGGCCAAGATCACCCACTGCATCCGGGGCCAGCACCAGTCATCTTGACCATTGTCTTCCCACTGCACTCCAGTGATTGGAGGAGAAAGTAAGTCTGAGGACTTTGCCTTACTCAAAGCCAGTTCACTCAAAAACAGACATCACACTTGAGATGTCATTGGTCCTCTTCAAGAATGAAGGACAAACAAATGTGTTTGTAGTAGGATTCAAATAGGGGTCAGTCTTCCTGACTCCCAGTTGGGCACAGCAAAAGCCCACTCTGCTCTGTTTCTCTCATGATTAGACATCTATCCCATCTTCCACAGGGCTGCCAAAGAGCACATTCTGATCATGTGACTTCCTACTCAAGAAGTGTCAGTAGCTTCTGTTACCACTAGGCTAAGAACCACCCAGCCTAGTCATTTAAGCCTTAATGAACTTTCCATTGTAACAGGTTTTATATTTTTTTCAAATGAGCAAAACCAGCCACATTGCAATTGGGTCACATGTATAATATTTCAAATCCATAGTCTATCCACCTCTACATTTAACATCTGTAATAATCTGGCCCCTGGCTACCTTTCTTTTTTGTACTACCCTTATACACCTGGCAATGCATTCTGTGTTCCATCTGTTTCTGTGTTTCCAATAGTTAGTTACATCTTCATGCAAGAGAACTACCCAAAAAAAAAAGACTCCATTTGGATGAGGGAGATCTGCACATTGAAACACCAAGTTTTTTTTTTGTTGTTGAGGCAATTGGGGTTAAGTGACTTGCCAAGGTCACAAAGCTAGTAAGTGTTAAGTGTCTGAGGCTGGATTTGAACTCACGGTCCTCCTGACTCCAGGGCCGGTGCTCTATCCACTGTACCACCTAGCTGGCCCCAAGAATCTTAAGATCTCAGAGCTGCGGAGGCGCGCAAGGAACAACTAGTCCAATCTCATCTGAGCAGGTGTCCTACATGAGACAAATCCCTGACAACTCTAGCTTTTGCTCAAGTGCTTAATAGTGAATGGGTGACCCCCTACCTCTTAAGGCACCCACCCATTCTTAGAAAGCTGTAGTTGTCAGAAGGTTCTCTACATCAAGGTGAAATATGTCTCAGAATTCCTGCCTGAGCCTCTCCCCACTCCAGGCCGTTCTTCACTCAGCTGACCAAATTGATCTTCCAAAAAGTGCATGCCTGGTCAGGGCACCTCCCTGCTCAGTAAACTCCAGTGTCGTCTCCAGGATCAAGTATAAAATCATATGTTTGGCTCTTAAAGCCCTTCACAACCTGCGAAGCCCAGCCTCCCTTGATGGTGTTCTTACCCCTCACTCTCCTCCATGTACTCCATGATCTGGCAAAACTGACTTCCTTGCTGTTCTTAGCACAAAACACTCCCATCTTCTAGTTCCCCACATTTTCAGCAGGTGCCCTCCCCCCATGCCTGGAATGTTCTCCCTCCTCGACTCTGTCTGCTGGCTTTCAAGCCCTGGCTAAAATCCCATCTTCTACAGGAAGTTTCTCCCAGTGCCCTTTAATGCTGCTTTCCCTGAGATATCTCTAGTTTATCCTGAATATAACTTGTTTGCAGGTTGTCTTCCCATTAGACTGAGCTCCTTGAAAGCAGAGACTGTTTTTACTTTTCTTTGTATCCTCCAGCACTTAGCATGGTGCCTAGCACATAGTAGGCACGTAATAAATGCATGTTGATTGATCAGTAGAGCTAGATATGGGGGAAAGATGGTATCGTGAAGATGATCGACAGAGGTAAGAGATGGCAGGACCATCTGTTAAATCCCACACAACCTAGGTCTTCTAGTCAAGATCCAGAGTTCCCAAGAGATCTTCTGTTCCTCTGCTTTATGCCTGCTGAGGATGTGTTGGTGGGCAGAGGGTTAACTGGGATCGTGGGAGCACTTAGCATGCAGCTCCTGGGGGAGCCAGACTGGCCTTCCAAACAAATCAAGTTATTAAGGAAGAGTTCAGGGCAACAGCCAACCCGCCCGCCTGCCGCCGAGGTATTGTTAGGCCCAAGAAGAGGCACTGTCTGGATTCAAAGATACATTTATTCGCTCTCCAGGCAGGAGTCTTTAGTGACTGGGAAACAGAGCTGAATGTGGTCTTCTTGGCCACAGATCCTGTTCGTGTTGGGCACTTGGAATGTCAGGCTACTTCTGTGACCAGGATGGATTAGGACAGTGATATTGAGGAGTGGGTAGGGGAGCTAGAAAGCCAGTGATTGGCAGAGCTGCAGCAGATAGTGGGAGCTGGGAGACCTGGGCATGCCCCTTTAACTTTGAGCCTCAGTTGCTTCATCTGTTAAGTGGGGATGGGAGTAATCATACCACTATCCCATGAGGCTATTATGGGGAAAGCTTTTTGTAAACCTTGTAAGATGCAATAGGAATGAATGTTCATTTCTCTGGCTGTCCCTCATGCCTGGAATGTTCTCTATCTTCCACTCCCACTATTGACCTCCCTGGCTTCCTTTAAGTCCCTAACTGAAATACCACCTACAGAAAACCCCAACCCTTCTTTTTATTTTTTCTTTTACTTTAGTGGGACAATGAGGGTTAAGTGACTTGCCCAGGGTCACACAGCTAGTTAAGTGTCAAGTGTCTGAGACTGGATTTGAACTCAGGTCTTCCTGACTCTAGGGCCAGCACTTTATCCTCGGCACCACCTAGCTGCCCCCCCCCCAACCCTTCTTAATTACAGTGCCTTCCCTATTAATTATCTTCTATTTATCCTGTCTGTACCTTGCTTTGCATATTTTGTTTGCAGGGTTGTCTCCCTGTTAGACTGTAAGCTCCTTGCGAGGCAGACACTTGTCTTTTTGCCTCTTTTTGTACCCCCCCAGCGCTTAGCACAGTGCTTGACACACAACAAGCAGTTAATAAATGTTTACTGATTGATCAAATTAGCCCAGTCCCATCATCTCCTAGATAAGAAACTGAGACCCAGAGAGGTAAGACTCATCCAAGGTCACACAGCAAGGCTGCCCATCTACATGAGTTTTGAATATACGCCAAGGAAGGGCAGGATCTGGGCTTCCCCAGGTTTCTGTTGCCTAAGCCTTGGTTGTGAGCCAGCTAGTTAGATCACATTAGTAGAGGTCAGATCTGTGGACTAGATCTCCACATGGAGTTTATTATTAAATTATTATTACTAGCAATTGTTACTATTAGTAAACAATTAGTAAAAGTCATTATTAATTTTATTAATAGTTTATGTGTTCCATGGACACAGGACAAAAGTCACCTGTTTTTCTGAATTGGGAGAGACTTCAGGGACCATCTAGTTCAACACACACCCCTGAACAAGTTCCCCACTGCAACATCATAATAATGTTAGCCATTATTTATAACATTAGCTGCCACTATCTAGCACTTTAAGGCTTGCAAAAACACTCCGTTGCTCATACAGACAAGTGACCCTCTAGCAAGTTGAAGACTGAAATGAGAGGACCCCCCTCCCCCTCCCCCGTCAGTTCCACTTTGGGTTCTGATGTTATAGAGACGCTTTCTAACATCACTGCCCCTAGGTCTGCCCTCTGGGCCAAGGTGAAGCCCTCTTCAGGTGCTTGCAGACAACTATTATGTCCTGCCCCACCCTCAAGTCTTCTCAAGCATGAGCCATCCTCATTTCTTTTATTAATCTTCAATGAATGAACTGGAGGCTCTTCTGATCTTGGTCATTGTTCAGTCATGTCCAATTCTTCATGATTCCATTTGGGGGTTTCTTGACAAAGATACTGGAATGGTTTGCCATTTCCTTCTCTAGCTCATTTTACAGATGAGGAACTGAGGGCAAACCAGTGACTTGCCCAGGGTCACACAGCTAGTAAGTGTCAAGTGTTGAGGTCAGATTTGAACTCAGGTCCTCCTGAATCCAGGGCCAGTGCTCTATCCACTGCGCCATCTAGCTGCCCCCCGTTACTCTAGCTTATTAACATCCTACCTCAAACCAGCAGCCCAAACAGAACCCAGTAGTCCAGATGCAGTCTGACCAGGGATACATCCCTAATGCCAGCTAGACTTCTTGCACTCACATTACTCTAGTCGTGAAGGGATCTGGGTGAGAAAGGAAACCTTTCCTTAGCTCTCAATGCCATGACCTCCCTCTGTTGATTATCTCCAGCTTGTTTGCATGTTACCTCCTCATTACACCCCTTAGTGTTTGATGAGCAGGGATGGTCCTTTTTCCCCTTTTCTGCTTAGCCCACATGCCTGGCACATGGATGCTTAATAAATGGGTGCACTCTGCACCTGTAGAATATATTCTCTCCAGAAGCAGAGTAGGGAGTCAGCACCAAACAGGGCGGCATGTGACATCCCTGCTACAGATTCTATTCATTCTAGACACTTGGGTAGCTCAGTTTCTCCAGCTCTCCTTGTTACTGAAGGTCATAGATTTAGCGCTGGGAAGGACCTCAGAGGTCACCCAGTCCAACCCTTCTATTTTACAAATAAGGAAACTGAGTCCTGGGGAGATAGAGTAGCACCTTGCCCAAAAGCCATACACTTAGTTAAGTGGCAGAGGCTGGATTGAATCCCCAGGTCTCTAACACCCGCCCAATGCCCTTCTCATGGCACTGTGATGCTACTTTAAAAAAATTTTTTTTTTTACTTAATAATATTTTATTTTTCCCTGTTACATGTAAAGATATTTTTCAACATTCATTTTTATAAGATTTTGATTTCTGAATTTTTCTCCCTCCCTCCTCTCCCCCCACCAAGATAGCCGCAATCTGATATAGGTTCTACTTTTTGTTCAAGGTTACAATTACTACAGCTCCCCAGAGGTACTTGGTCTCTAGGTCACCATTGAGAGAACTCAGGAAGAATTAGACACACATACATAACCAAGCAGAAAATAAGACATTCGACTTTTTATTCCATTAGTGACAGACAGACAGTACTTTAACTTAGAACAAGTGAGCATGGCAGATGGCTATTAAAAAACAAGTTTATATGGTGCCCTGACATCTTGGTGATGGACAACAGAGATATACAGCTCTTCAGTCTCTTCCCTTCAGCTCCCACAGTTCTCCCTACCTTATCGTGTAAATGCTGGAGCAAAACCAAAGTTTATCTACTGGGAGAGTCCTCTGGAAGATCTCTGTCCTGCTTCCTTTTTTTTTTTTTTTTTTTTTTTTTTTTTTTGCGGGGCAATGGGGGTTAAGTGACTTGCCCAGGGGTCACACAGCTAGTAAGTGTCAAGTGTCTGAGGCCGGATTTGAACTCAGGTACTCCTGAATCCAGGGCCGGTGCTTTATCCACTGTGGCACCTAGCTGCTCCTCCTGCTTCCTTTTTAATCTGCCAAATGATCAAAGGGAACTACAATGACGGGTAATATTGGTCACTTTCTACAGCTGCGAGTGATAATTCTCCCAACAAAGGGCTGCCTGACTACTCTAAACTAATCTTAGCCCTCTCTCGATGTAGAAGAAAGAGTGGAATCAGGAAAACGGGTTGAGTTGGTTTAGTTCCACCCTGGATACTTAACTACCTACGTGACTGTATGACCTCTCCGATACACAATTTCCCCATTCATAAAACAAGGATGGTAATAATCATGCTGCCTACTTCACTGACTGGTCATGAACATGGAAGAATTCTGCAGCAACATCAAGGTGAGTACTTACAAAGTCATAGAATGTTAGAAGTGACACGAGCTTCAAAATCACCTACTCTAGCCCATTGTTTTAGAGATGAGGAAATAAAGAGGGGAAGTGACTGGTCTTTTGGAGGTGATACAGCTAATAAATGGCAAACCCAGGACTCAAGCCAAGGACTTCTGATTCCAAACCCTGCGTTCTTTCCATTACCCTTTGCTTTGGGTTCCAGCCATAATCTCTGGTCTTAGCCAGGGCTCCCTTAGCAATTTAAAGTTGTCACGGCCCATTGGCATGGGTTTTATATCAAGATCCAAAACCTATCGTCAGTAGGGTGCCCCCTCTACCCTATCCATGCTGCCTAAGTCAATATGCAGTCCCTGGCATATTGGCAGTGCTATGAAGAAGAAATGTGTTCCAACCTTATAAACATAGTAAGCCGATAAAGTCATTTTTTTTTTTTTACAATGACTGGTGGAGATGATAAGACAACATTAATAACATTTTCAGGAACATATGTCACAGATGGTTGCCACGATCCCTTTCTTCTCCAAGATGGGAACTCTCAGATTCAAGTTTAAGGAGTCATGAACCAGGGAATTATAGGCCCCAGAAAACCTAAGGTAGTACAATTCAAGCCAATTCAAGGACCTCTCATGTGCTAGTCACCAGGACGATCACTGGGGATACAAAAATAAAATAAAACAAGCATTCCTTGGCCTCAAGGAGTTTACATTCTAGTGGAATGTGAGGAGTTGTGGGTATATTTGCCTCAGCCTCAGGAAGGTGTTGGTTGGTTTTAACCTCTGACTCATGGAATAGAACAGAAGGGCCTCAGTGTTACTGACAACTATTCAAGAAACCAGAAATAAGGTTTTGTAAAAGCCTGGAAATGCACTAGCTCAGCAATGAGAAACTCTTAGGAGACTTTCTTATATCAATTTTCTGGAGGTGATACCAACACTGACAAAACTTGTTTATTTTTTGGTAAACGACTGTCTAAGCAGGCTAATAAGGGCCCAGGGAGGACTTTTTTGCCTCATCCAGGTCTGTGAGTGTCCATCTAGTGAATCTTAATTCTTAAAAATTAGTGGCACCATTCCAGGTCCATATGCAGCTTATTAGAAATAAAAACTAGTTGACTTAGGAATATGAATTATGGATGTTTTATAAGGTTCCTCTCCTGGTTCAGACATTCTAGTGACATGAACTAGACAAGTTAGTGAAAGATGAGCCAAATGGCTTGCCTTCCTTCCCTTTGGTAAGATGTTTGTTCCCGAAACATTCCTTAGGAAGTTCTTTCAACAGGACTGTTTAACCAAGAAGAAATGTTTGACAGGGAAGAAAAAAATCTATGACCTTTGGGGCTTGAGTCAGAGCAACCAAAACACATAGTTTGGCTTGAATTACAAATGGCCATGGAAACTCTTGGCCTTTCCTATTTGGAACCAGAGTCTGGTCTCTTTCTCACTGCTGATGACTTTATTCCAGTCCCGAACAGACTGCATTAGGACAAGGGCTGGTGTTTGGAGAGAACTCCCTGAATAAGAGATCCTATTCATAGAGTGTTTTACATACATTATCTCACTTGATGTACTTTGTACTTGGAGGGGAACACAAGTGGTGGTGGATGGTGTTTTGTTTGGTGGTGGTTGTTTTTACAAATATTTAAAAAGATACACTTGTAAATACACTTCATTTTTTTTTAAATGGCAAGAAAAGAGACTCTTCTTCCTACCACCACTGTAACTTAAGGCCTGGTAGTTCAGTGAATTGAAAGCCATAAAACACTAAGCAGATGTTGAGTCCCCACTTCACACCCATATGCTCTACAGGAGTGAAGCCAGCTAGCACTCTCATTTTCCAAGTCTTTCCAGCCCTACTCCCATCTCTGTCTTTCTCACAGGCCCTAATTCTATCCATCCTACCCCTAGAATGACTGCTCCCTTGATCAGTCACCAACTTGCCCTAGAATTGGTTGATGAATTTAGCAAGAAAGGGAAACTGTTTCTTTGTGTCTTGGTCAAGATGAAGGACATCCTGCTAGACATCACATCAAACTTCTCTACACGTCCCAGGCCCCCCATGTATCACCACAACACTGTAGGTGTGTTTTACATCAGGCTATTCTTGTCTGGTATTTCCTGGTACTTAATCAGATGACATCTAGTCCCTAGTTAAATGAGATGGTTAGTGCTGAAGGGCCATGCTACTGTGAGAAGGCCCCTGTTTTGGGGCTTCTCTTTCACATAGATACTTATGGTTGATTGAGTCCCATTATTTTTTCCTGAACAAAATCAATCCTCTACTTTGTGCTCAGATGGGCTAAGGTATTCTAATCCCCTTTTGTTAGTTTTCTAGGACGGAAGGGCTTCACCCTAATCCCTACATTTTCTACAAGGCAAAGAGTAGAAAAGGGATTAAATATAATAACTCACAACTATATAGTGTTTTCCTCACAACAACCCTGTGAGGTAGGTCTTAAATAGGTAGTGTAAATATTATTACCCCCTTTATCTATGGAGGCTCAGGAAGGTAAAGCCATTTACCAATAGCCACAGTGTGTCAGTTCTGGGATTTGAACCCAGATCTTTCTTAGTCTAAGTCCTCCGGTGTTCTTTGAACGACACTAAAGCATAAACCTTCAATGTTATTTGGAATTGTAGACTATTAGAAATAATAGGGATTTGTAACAGATTATCTAATTTTACAGATGGGGGGAAACTGAGCCCCAAAGAAGGGAGGTGACTTGCCTAAGGTCACACAGCATTGCTTAGTGGCAGAACTGGCACTAGACCCCCTGGTCTCCCAGCTTCTGGTCTAGTGCTCTACCACAGTGCTTTGGGCATTTGTGAGTGGAGGGGAGGGCAGGTGAGAACTACTGTCTGAGCATTCTAAATGGAGGATTCAGAAGCACGTGGCCCAGCGGTTGATTAATGTTGTGGAAAGAGGATGGAGCAGATCTCACAGGTTGTTGTTCTGACCATCTTCTGGGTCTTTGGCTTGTGCCAGCTTCTCATTATGTTCCCTTCTTACCCTTCAGATAAAGAGAGGAAAAGGTTTAAGCTTTGAAAGGGAAAAAGAAATGAATGGGTGACCCCCCCCCACGACTGATTTGAAGGATCAATTAATAATGCCTCTGCTTTCGTCACTGGTGGCTGGCAGAGGTGAGAAGTATTCATCTTTCTTAAAAACCTACGTTTTCACTTCAGTTGGTACATTTGAAAGTATTGGTTTTGCGAGAAGTTCTAGCCGAGACATTTCTTCAATTTACTGGGTTGTGCCTTTTCTAGGAGTCACTTACTTTTCTCTGTTGAAAATAATGAATTCCTTCTGGACTGATTCAAGATGCTCCTGAAGAAGGCAAGTCTGCCAGGTGGAAATAAGAAAGAAAGGTGAGCTGACAGGCTCCACAATCAATCAACAGCTATTTCCCAAGTGAGAATAATGTACTCAGTAGGATCAGACAATCAGTCTTGAGGCTTAGATTTAGCAGGACCCCTAGAGATCATCTAATCCTAACCCCCCTTATTTTGCAGAGGAGGAAACTGAAACCCATTGAGGGTCAGTGACCCACCCAAGGTCATGCAGGGGGTAAGTATCAGCCAGAATTTGAATTCAAGACCTCTCCTTTGGCCAAAGATGATCAATTCAGGAAGTATTTGTGGGGAAAAGATAGCGGACACCCACTTCTATGGCCTCTATGTCCTCAGAAACAGGAAGATTCCTGACATATTGGACAAATCACTTAAACTCTCAGTGCTCTAGGCAGCCCTTGGTAGTTGTAGAGAAGGTGCCAGCCTGCCCTAGTAGAGGGAGCTTCCTTGCCTGGGAGTTCTCTCTACCAGTGAAGTCACAGGTCCAGTCCCTGTTCCTATTTATATAAATAGAAGGATGGAAGGAAACTTAAAGATCACTTTGCCCCAAACCCTCATTTTTCAGAAGAGGAAACTGAGGTTTAGAGAGGAAACTGATTTACCCCTCAGCCGCATAATAAGTGGCAGAGAATAAGATTCACACTCAGGACCTCTGAGTGTTCTTTTCACTATTCCACACTGCCTTTTCCTTAGCCTTAAACCATAACTATATATATATGTATCACATTTTCTAGGAGAGCTTGAACCTTTTCTCCCCCTGCCAAGTTATTAACTGAATGGCTAATTTGGGTAGGAAGGTCCAACTCTATAAGATCCTGGCCCTTCCCTTCCCTGTTCTCTCCATAGTCCCCAAGAGAAAGGCTAGAGCAGGCTAGGCAGCTGCATCAGAGAGAGGTAACCAAGCACCTGGCAGAGGGCAGTATCAGCAATGGGGTCAAAATCAGCATCCTACACATTCCCATCTGGCAAAGGAAAGGGAACAATACTCTTCAGGCTAGGACAACAATCACCACCTCTCTAGCCAGAGCTGGAAAGACTTGTTTAGGTGGCTGTTGAACATGGACAGCAGTGAACATCTGTTGAGTGACCATCAGCCCTTGACCCCAGGATGAAGTCAGAAATGATAGCTGCCTTGGGGGAAGAGGCCTAGAATGAGGCTTCTAGAGGCAACATGAGAGGGTCTGTCCTGCAGGTCACCTGCTCATCATGCATTTCCTATCCCATGGTAAAAGGTTCAGATGTTCTAGTGAGTAGCCCAGAATAATCTCTCTCCTCTGGGACCACATTTAATTCCGTCTGAATGTTCACTCCAACCACTGTGACATTCATTCATCAGGGACTGTTAAATGTACTTTGGCTCTGGTGAACAGGCTATTAACTATGTCCAACTGTGTTATTGTACAAAGTACCTGTTTGAAAGAACTTCACCTTGAGAAGTGGTCAACAAACTGGAACCCAGGAGGAATGGGAGTCCCAGAGCAAAAGTTCTGAATGTTTACCCGAAAAGTTTTCCCAAAATTACTTTTGGGGACTTAACTTCACCACACTTTGGGGAGAACTTATCCCTTATCAACTTCTTATCCTTTAGAAAATATATATTGAGATTTTTTATATCATAATATATTCATTTATGAATAGATTTATTTTCTCTTCCCTACACAGGGGTTGTAAATATAGGCATCCTTTCTAGGAAGAAATAAAAATGAGGAAAAAAGCTGTTCAGCAAAACTAACCAAAACTTCAACTGGGTCTGACAGTATGTGTAATGTTGCACATCCTTAGGCCTCCACCTCTGCAAAGGGAGGGGAATCCATTCTGTCCTCTCTTTAAGCAGATAATGCTTGGCTATCATAATTACATAGGTCAACCTATCATTTTATACCTAGCAACAAGCCCCAAAGGGAGATCTTAGAGTACCCACTAACTTTCCCCAACTCAGAAGGCCATCAGAATGAAACTGCAAGAGAAATC
This sequence comes from Dromiciops gliroides, assembly GCF_019393635.1. Classification (NCBI taxonomy): domain Eukaryota; kingdom Metazoa; phylum Chordata; class Mammalia; order Microbiotheria; family Microbiotheriidae; genus Dromiciops; species Dromiciops gliroides. Next base: position 317,739,229 of record NC_057862.1, on the reverse strand, counting down.
CTAGAGACAAAAGGCTGTGTTCACTAGGCTGTCAAAATGTGATTTAATTAAATAAGAGGGGAGTTGGGATTACACTGAGCAGAGAAGGGAGTGTAGAAGTAGAGCTCTCAGAAACTCTTGGCAGAAGCAGCAAAGAAAGACTCTTAGATTATTGTAGGAGACTTCTGAAGGGTCAAGGAAGAGGGAATTCAGGTAAGAGAGAGGCCTGGAAGACTTTATAACAAAGGAAAAGGGGAGGAAAAATGGAAAACTGCATGATGCAATGGAAATAGTACTAGACTTGCGTTCAAATCTTGTTTGCTACTTATTACTCATTTGATTTGGGGCAAATCATGTCTCTGCTTCTTAGTTTCCTCATCTATAGAGACAGCTAGGTGGCACAGTGGATGGAGCACTGGGCCTAGAATCAGGAAGACCTGAGTTTAAATCTGACTTCAGACACCAGCCCTGAGCAAGTTACAACCTCTGCCTTAGTTTCTTTAACCAAAATGGGGGTTAGTAGTAGCACTTACCTACCAGAATAGTTGTGTGGATCAAATAGTTAACATTTGTAAAGTGCTTAGTGTGGTACCTAATACATGTTTGTTTCCTTCCTCCCTATAAAATAGAGAGGGAGGGGAGTGGGGAAAAGAGTAGAAAGACTTCTAAGGTCCCTTCAAGCTCTAAGTCTAGGATATGATGAAAAAAGGACACAAAAATTAAAAGATCTAATGAGAGTAAAAAGAAGAATGTTGTTGAAGAAGTTACTAAATTTACTCACCAAACCAGGGAAGGATGATTTGAAACTTGGAAATGAAGAGGACCTGAGATACATTAAGTGAAGCTTGTATCAATCTGATGATATCTGGTCCAAATGGAAAGATGAATGGTTTTGGAGGCAGAAGATTCAAATCCCCCCTTTGCTATTTACTTAACCTCCCTGGGCTCGAGTTTTCTCATTTGTAAAATGGATGAAATGGCTTCTGACATTCCTTCTACCTCTAAATCTATGACTGTGATCTGAGTTTCAGAGAGAAGGTATGTGGAGGTGAGGGAGAAGACGTGGTTTGGAAGAGAGGGCCAAGGGTTTGAGTTATGTTATCCTCAATGGGCAGAAGGAGTTGAGTGAGATCCTATGACTTTTTAAAAATATGAATTAAAAAAATAATCAGTCCCAAGAGAAGCAAAGTATGGGAAATGTTCTAATTGCAAGGAAACAATAAAGCAATTTGCAGTGGGAGTCAGGGAGGGAACAAGGGGCAAAGACCTCTGGAAAAGAATAAAGTTTCTTTTAAATTAATTTTTACTTTACCTTATTTATTATACCCTGAAACCCTAGAGCCTAAAGAGACATAGTGGAAGAAATCCCAGGGGCGGTAGGATAAGGATAGTAATAACTCACAGGTATCCAGTCCTTTGTTAATGTAAGACTATGCACATGTGGGTTATTGTTAAGTTCCCAGTCTCGGTCAGTGTGGTTTTAAACTTATTCAAACTTTTGGGACCCCTTGTATTTGATTTGGGGTCACTGATCATTTCATTCAAATATCTTTCTCATGTAAAGTGCAGACTCTGTTTCAGATTCAGATTTCACAGCAGATGGGGAGTCTCAGTGGAGGGAAGGGAGATGCTTCCAAGGCATCTACTTAACAAGTGTTCATCTAGCCTCTGCCAGGCCCTGGGCACCTTGTGCTCAGTAGGGAATATGAAGATGGAGTAGAAGATAGAATCTCTGCACACAGGAGCTTGGAGAGACAAACCCAAACCCAAACAAAAGAGAGTTAAGTGACAACACAAGGCAGTGTGGCATGCATTATGGGTTATGGGGATAGTAAGACCTTAAAGTATGTTTGCTAAAAAAGAAAAAAAAAGTCCACTTTCTTTGAGTGTTATAAAATATTCAGACTGCCTCAACAGTTCATAAAATTGGCTGACCTTTACCAATTTTATTTAAAAAAAGAATAGAACAATAGAGACCCTTTAATTAAGAGATTTTTTTCCCACACATAAGAGAAGGTGAGGTGAGGGCTTTTTTCCCCTTCCTTAATGAGGACACCTACTGGTTGAAAAGCCTCATTTTATTTTTACTCTTTCTTAACAGAAGAATTTAGTCAAAGACGCTTCCTTAATATACCAGGGGAAAAAAGGCCTTTTGTGTATAACAAGGACCTCTGATGGATGGCAGCCTGATGCAGTGGAGAGGATATTTTCAGTTCTTCCTGTATATACCTTATTTGTACCTAGTCATTTGAATGTTCAACAGTGAGCTCCTTGAGAGTAGGGGCTGTCTTTTGGTCAGTGCATGGCACAGTGCCTGGCACATAGTAGGTGCTTAATAAATGTTTATTCACTGAATGACTGACCTAGAGTCAGAAGAGAACTGGATTTGATTTCTATCTCTGAAATTACTAGCTTGGATAACCTTGGGCCAGACACCTTCTCTGAGCCTCAGTATCTCCATTCGAGGGCCCCTACATGGCAAAGTGGTTAGAGCACTGAGCTTGGAGTCAGGAAGACTCATCTTTTAGAGTTAAAATTCTGATTCAGACACTTATTAGCTGTGTTATATTGGCCAAGTCACTGATCTCTGTTTGCCTCAGTTTCCTCGTGAGCTAGAGTAGGAAATGGTAAACCACTCTAGTATCTTTGCCAAGAAAACCCCTCAAAAGGAGTCCAACACAACTGAAACAACTCAACAACAGTAAAAATCCCCATCAGAGAAATGAGAATTAGGGTAACCTATATTATCTACCTGGGTGGGGGGAGGAACAGTGTTGATAGGGCCAAGGGAAGTATGTGTATAAAGTGTTTTGTAAATCATAAATATTCTATATAAAGTAAGCTATATTATTATTATTGGAAAGAATATCGGGGCAGCTAGGTGGCACAGTGAATAAAGCACTGGCTCTGGATTCAAGAGGACCAGAGTTCAAATCTAGCCTCAGACACTTGAAACTTACTAGCTGTGTGACCCTGGGCAAGTCACTTAACCCTCATTGTCCCTCTCCCCCCAAAAAAGGAAAGAAAGAAAGAATATTAGACTTGGAGTCATTTATTGAAAATCCTGTTCTGCCACTTGCTAACTGAGTGATTTTAGGCAATCATTTCCCTTTGTTGGCCTCTGTTTTCTTCCTCTAAAATAAAGGTGCTGTGAAGGAGATGACCTGCCAATCCCTTCTACCCTGACATTCTGTGACATTGTAAATTAAGCTTGTTTTCTTATGACTAATAGCTCCTATTTCTAAAGCACTTTAAGGTTTGTAAAACACTTCTCAAATAGTATCTTATTTGAACTTCACGGCAACCCTCTGAGACAGGTACACCAGGTACCTTTATCTCCATTTTACAGACTAGGAAACTGAGGCCCAGAGAAGCTATGAGACATACCCAATTGAATTGAATGAAAAAGAATCATGTTGAGAATGCCTATTGTAATTCTGTCTAAAGGGGCAGGGAGGGAGCAGGGAGAAGGTAAACTATTCTAGCATGGTTCCTTAGGCAGGGATTCTTCTGTAGCTGAGGACAAAGGTTCAAAGGTTGGGTATCAGGAGACAGCTGGATGCCACTAAAATATTCACGCTTGGGTTGCTGGCCTCCTTTTCCACATTCATGGCTTAAATCCGAACTCTCCTGTTAAATGTCGGGTCTTTTTTTTTTTTTTTAAAGAAAATGTGATCCTTAAGCAGTGGAGAATGAGGCCAGAGCTCAGCACAGAGAGTTTTAATCCTTCTCATGTGAGGCGGGTGGCCAAACGCAAACCCTAAGATTCTTGTTGCAAGTGTTTCAATTCACTTCTAGGAAAGTGGCCCCATTGACTGAAACCCAGTGGGGCACAGAAGATGGGGAATAGCATTGTCCAGATCAAACCCTGGCTTTCTGACCCTGGTATAAGTGTATTTCCTATACATGATAGTTGGTTACCTCTCCCCACCTCCCACCCACATTCATTTTTTTTCTTTGGAAAGCACATCAAGACCCCTTTACTCTCTTCAAAAGTTACTGAAGACCCAAAGAACTATCGTGTAAGTGGGTTATATCTAGGGATGTGCTGGTAAATGTTTAACAAACAGATCTCTAAAAATAAAAGAAATGTATATGACACACTTTTACATTTAATATACATTATTAACCTTTTCCCTATCACTTTTTTAATGCCTTCACTTTTTTTTTTCATTTCCCATTTTTCAAAATAAACAACTTGCTTATAGATTCATAGTGTTACAGAGCCAGAGGGGGTCTTAGAGGTCACCTGCTACAACCCCTCTAATTTTTTTTTTAAGATGAGGAAACTGAGGGTCAGAGTGGTTCATTCGTTTGCCCAGGGTCACACAGCTAGTTAGTGGAATGATTTGGAGCTACTCTAATCTCATACATTATCTCCTCATGTTTATCCGTGTTTGGTGTCAATTTTGACACCTTAACCCAAGTGCAAATCTCACTGATTGTGGTTTGTTACTTGGAGCCCCTTAAGAAGTCTTTTTCTTTGAAAATATACATTCTTCCTGGGTGAAGGGTAACACAATTCACTCTTTCCACACTGTGTTAATGATTGATCAGATAGCATTGCTCCTGACTATAGGGACCCTAAATATCATTCAAGCAATGGTTCTGTGGAGGTGGGGTTCCCCATCACTTTCTTAAATCTAGACAATCATTATAACAATAAATCAAGTCTTGGTTTGTAGTATTTGCTGATTTCTGGGTTGTAAATACTCCCAAAGAAAATTTAACAATCAGCCCTCCAGCCAGTATGAACTAGACAGTGTTTTTTGTTTGTTTGGTTTTTTTTTTGGTGGGGCAATGAGGGTTAAGTGACTTGCCCAAGGCCACAAAGCTAGTGTCAAGTGTCTGAGGCTGCATTTGAACTCAGGTCCTCCTGAATCCAGGGCTGGTGCTTTATTCACTGCACCACCTAGCTGTCTCCTAGAGAGCGTTACAGGGTCAAATGAGACAGCAAAAATGAAGGCATTTTGAAAAATGTAAAGAACTATGCAATTTAAGGAGTTATTTCTCATTTATCCCCTCTTGTTTCTCCTGTTATTTCTTATTAGGGAATTTTTGCAGGGTTTTTGTACTGTTCAAAGGTTACTTTTTTTTGGGGGGGGGTGAGGCAATTGGGGTTAAGTGACTTGCCCAGGGTCACACAGCTAGTACGTGTCAAGTGTCTGAGGCCAGGTTTGAACTCAGGTCCTCCTGAATCTAGGGCCGGTGCTTTATCCACTGTGCCACCTAGCTGCCCCTCAGAAGGTACTTTTTACACGTCTACCTTACTTCCTCCTTGAATCTTGTGCCTTCCATGGGTAGCCACTGTGTCTTCTCAGCTGAACTCCACAAATGTTTATTTAAGTGCCTTAGGCTCTGTGAAAAGCATGGTGCTAGGCCCTGGGAATCCAAAGGCAAAAATAAAACTCCTTGTTTGTCCTTCAGGAGTTTACATTTTACTTAGAATACTGATGTGCATAGATAAGTAAATAAAACTTAATTTGAGGAAGGAGATTGGGGTGATTCAAACTGATCTCTGTGAAGGAGATGGTATCTGAGCTGAACCTTGAAAAAAGATCAGTTTTGGGAGATGAAGATAGGGAGGGAGAACATTCCTGGTATGGGGAATAGAAGTGGGTGATGGAATGACAAGTTCAGGGAATAGCTTAGTAACTATTTCAACTGAAGTGTAAAGAGAGTAATAGGAACTAAGCCTGGAAAGGTGGCTTGGAGCCAGATTGTAGAGGGCTTTAAAAGCCAGGCAGCAGAACTTGCCTTTTGATCTAGAAACAATTGTTATTGTTGTTGTTTGTCCTTTGTACAAATGACCATAACATGGGGGTGAAATCATGACTTGCACTGAATTGGATTTAAGTGAGGGAGGGCTGTGCAAGGTCACCAACCTCATTCTCTCCTCTAGAGCCATCTGGGTCTGGTGGCAAGATATACATCAGGACAGCTGGAGATGGCCCCAGATGTTTAAGGCAATCATGGTTAAGTGACTTTCTCAGGGTCACACAGCTAGTAAGTGTCTGAGGTGAAATTTGAACTCAGGTCCTCTGGACTCTAGGGCTAGCGCACCACCTAGCTGCTCCTCTAGAAACAATATGGCCCCACTGAAGGTTTTTGAGGAGGGTAGTGATATGGTTAGACTAGTGTCTTAGGAAGATAATGTAGGTGGTGCAGTAGATAGAACACCAGAAGACATGAGTTCAAATCCAGCCTCAGACATTTAGTAGCTATCTGACCCTGGGCAAGTCCCTAAACTTCTGTTTGCCTCAGTTTCCTCTCCTAGGGTTGTTGTGAAGACCAAATAACATAATAATTGTAAAGCGCTTAGCACAGTGCCTGGCTCATAGTAAGTGCTATATAACTGTTAATTATTTTTACTATTTTGTTGACAGCCACGTGGAGGATGGATTGGAGAGGGGAAGAGACTGGAAGCAGGGAGACTAATTAGGAGACTACTGAAATAGACCAGGCAAAAGGTGCTGAGAACCTGAGCTATGATAATGGGAGTGAGTGAGGAGGAAATAGATGCAGGGGATTTGGGGGAAGGAGAACTGAACATGTTTCACAACTATTTAGATATGGGGCATAGGGGAGAGGGAAAAATCAAAACTGATTCTGAAGTTGTGAACCTTAGTGAGTGGGAAGATGCCCTCAATAGAAATGGGGAAGTTTAGAAGTGTCAGCTTTAGTGGGGGGAGGGGGAAATTCTATTTTGGACATACTGAATTTGAAATGCCAAAGGGACATCCAATTGAATATGTCCAATATGCTTTTGGTGATACAGGACTAGAGTTCAATGCAGAGATAAGGACTGGATATAGAGACTTAGGAGTCACTTGTAAAAAGATGATAATTGAAGCCATGGGAATAGATGAGGTCACCAATAGTGAGAGAAGAGGGCTCAGAACAGAGCCTTGGGAAACTTCCATGATAACAAGTCAGAATGGTCGGAAGAAAACAAACAAAAAAAGAATAATATTGCAGAAATTAAGGGAAGAGAAAGTTTTGAAGAGAAGAGGTAGACAGTGGCAAAAATTATAGAGGAGTCAAATGGATAAAAAAGACCATTGAATTTAGCAATGAAGAGTTGCTTGATGTCTCACTATTATAAATACCCAAATTAAGTACAAAGGACATATGAAAGTAGATGCTATCAACATCCAGAGAAAGAATTGATAAATAGAAGTATGGATAGAAAGATTGCACATATGTATGCGTATATGCACATATACACACATATTTGTGTCTAATGTTAGCTATCTCTTTTTTTCCCCTGGAGAGCCAGTTGTTAAATATTTGCCTGTACATCTTTGGGCATGGGCTACCCCAACTTCATCCTTAGCAAAAGATAACTTTTTGAAATATAAGATTCATGACACAAACCATTCCCCTACACAGGCAAGGAGAGTACTGAATTGAAGAACACACTAGCAACTCTAAACAACTATTTAGGGCATCATGATTTTTCCCATGCACCCCAAGTATCAGGAGCTGAGGATTTGTGGGTCCTGTGGCTCACCTGGGAGGAGTCACATTTCCTGGTATCCTTCTCTTTCTTTGCCAGTCGTTTCTTTTTCTTGTGCAGAGGTTTGGACTCTAAAATCATTTCTTCAAGTTCAAAGGTCGGATCACAGTTCAGTCTGCCTTTCTGTAGAGAAAAAACAAACAAAAAAACCCAATGGTTACCCCCCTCAGTGGACTCAACCTCATACATCATTTGGGGGCAGATCTAGGAAAGGTAGAACTAAGTCTCCATGAAATCGGCCCAAGACTATAAAGAGAGCAGAGCTCCTGCTGCATGCTTTACATAATTTAACACCTCCTTCCAAGGCATGGTGCTTTCATCATTCTTTATATTTTATTCTCTCTGTCTTCTAATAAGCCCACCATGGGGAGAAAGGGAAACAAACGTCTTTTCTAAATTACATTTTACCTTTCTTGTTTATGGCCTTTTGGGGTCACTATGGGGTTTTATTACTGGGGAAAGTATTATGGCACTAATAATGAGACCACCCATTATTTATTAGGAAACTTATTAAGCTGTTTCCTCCAACCCTACAAAGGATCCATACAGCCCAGATCATGGGACACTCCCTAACTTGGTAAGGCTTTATGGAAACAATGATTTCCCCAAGTGTGCTAGGTCACACTGATGTCTCCCTTTAAAAAAAAAAAAAACTACCAGAGTAACTCTTGCCTTTACTACTTATATCTAGGCATGTGATTATGTACTGCTCTATACTGCTGTGCAGTTATGTCTGTCTCTCCAAGTAAGCCGCAAGCTTCTTTGAGGACAGCAGGGTTTCTTAGTCGCTCTGTTTTTTTAATCTTTAAAAGTTCTTGGCACAGAGCTGAGCCCAAAGTTGGTACTCAGTGAATGCTAGTTGAATGCTGAATATGTGAATTTCTGTAGCCTAAAACAAGGGCTTTATGTGGAGTTCAAGACCTCAAACTCTGAAATTTCACTGGCATAAAATGTATAGCCAATATGCCTTTAAACATGGCATTGATAGGGATAGGTTGGCATCTGCATTCATTGAATCCACACAGATGAATATATGGAGGCAAAATTAGTGTAGATCAGGGCTTTTAAACTTTTTCCACTCGTGACCCCTTTTCACCTGAGAAATTTTTACATGACCCTGGTCATATGGGCATATAAAATTGGTATACGTAACATTTTACTGTTGCCAAATTTTTCACGACCCTCACATTTCAGTTATGTAACCCCCATTTGGGGTTGCAACCCACGGTTTAAGAGGCTTTGGTGTAGTGGACAGAGTGCTCAGCTTGGAGTCAGGAAGAAGTAGGTTCAAAGCTTGCTTTTGACACACATTAGCTAAGGAACACCAAGCTTCCTCCCCATCATTTGATCTCTCTGTCCTTCATATGACTTCCTCGGACTTGGTAAAGTATAAATAGGCTATGAGGCACTGCCTATACTAAGATCTTTCCTGTACTGAACCATTCTGACTCCCTTACACTTTTTTTTCCCAATTATGTTTAAAAATTTTTAATTTATGGAATAAAACAAGCATTTCTACAGCATAGTATAATAAAACATGATTGCACATGAAATTGTAAATCTATAATGTACAACTTGCTATTCCTTTTCAATATATAATAAAGTTATCATGTAAATTTCTTTTTTTCCCTTCCCTTTCTCATACTGTTCAGGATGTACAGTTTCAATGGTGTGGGATGGCCCGAGGCAAAGGCTATAAACACCTGCATAGCAACACAATATTTGAGTTTTGCCCCATAGAGCCCCAATGGGCTGGAATTTATAGACCCTTCAAAAGCAGGAAGAAACATGTTCTAAACTTGGAACAGGTGTTGAAATGAACAGTGGGGGTTGGGTGGGTAGGAGGTTGAATTTCTTTCAGTTGACTTACATTAGGAATGAAAGTTGGAATCAGCCTCTTCTGCAGAACTGCATCCCAATTCACATCTGACATGTAGGAGCAGTCCTGGACATCTGATAGCTGAGAAAATCTGTGGTCAGGGTTTTGTTCAAGCAACTGCCAAGAAAACACAAGCGTTTGAATGATGAAGTGTGGTCAGAGAGACTGATTTTTATGGGCAGTGCCATTGCTAATGCCTTCAGATATCTCTCCCCACTTCCCCCTACCATCTCTATCCAAGTAGTTGACAAGTAATAGAATCAAAGGTTTAGAATTGAAAGAAATATGAGACTGGAGATTTCAAACATGCCACTGAGCTCACAACACTCCCAAGTGCAGCCTGAAGCAGATTAAAATGTAATTGGAAAATACTAAACAAAATAAAAATACTACAGAACATAGATAATAATAATAGATGATTTTCTAAGTCAATACTGCCTTCAGGGATCCTTACATTTATTTTAGTGGGCTCTGTTTCTATTTGAGTTGGACACCACTGATCTAGACCAACTCCCTCATTTTACAGAAAGGGTAACTGACTCTCAGAAGGAGTCTTGCCCACAGTCATTCAACCGGTAAGCAATCTGGGCAATTCTACTTCCACAACATCTCTTGTATCAATCTCCTTCCCTCTAATGAATCAGACACCAGCTTCAGGAACTGATTACCTCTCATCATTTCCCCTTGCCTAACATGGACTCCTTCCCCTCATCTCCTTGGAATCCTTGGTTTCCTTCTAGGATCATCTCAGAAGCTGCCTTCCATGAATGAGAAGGCTCTTCCTGAGCCTGCTAATTATTCTGCTCTTTCCCACCTCAGATTACTGTGTATTTATTTAACTGTTTACCTATTGTAAACTCCAGTAGGAATGTAGGCATGAAATATTCCTAGGGAAAGCAATAGAAACACTAATGGGCCGGCCACTGCAATGGGAGATGGTGGAACAGGCCAGAGATGGAGTGTCACCAGTAGCGTACCATCTAATAGCTTGTTATTTTAACTAATTATTCTCACTCATGGTTTGCTAAGTGCAGTTTATTTTGTGCTGCTAAAGGATTGCAAGTATTAGCAGCATTCTCTAAATTTCGGCCCCCTGGTTGCCCACTTTAGTTGCTTCTCTACCTTGACCTTTGCTCAAAGGATTGTCTTAAAAAGAACCACTACCACAAAACAAAAATAAATCATCAATTCAACGGGAATTAAGTTCCACTGGTCAACTCCAACCAGTGGCAAATTTGGGAAATTGTCTCAATGCTCTAGTGGTCATCTAGCTGTGGAGCAGTGTGGTGATGACCCCAGTGTCAGTCATAAGAGCTGTACCTGCCCCCTCTGCCTTTTTGGGCACTTCTACTGGCATCACCTAAAAGCTGGAACTTGATTACCTCACAATCAGTGATTTCATCAATGTAGGTGCTGTCTTGTATGGTTTCATGAGTTGTTTCTAAAAATGTGATTCGGGGCAGTTAGGTGGCACAATGGATAGAGCACCAGTCCTGGATTCAGGAGGACCTGAGTTCAAATCTGGCCTCAGACAGTTGACACTTACTAGCTGTGTGACCTTGGGCAAGTCACTTAACCCTCATTGCCCAACCAAAAAAAAAGAAAATGTGACTCACCTGGAGGCCAGCCTTTGCATAATAAGCTTTTCCATGGTTTAGCAAGGCTGGTCCGCAGTTTGACATATGATAATTAAATGATAATACCCACAATGTACCAGGCACTTTAAGGGGCTTGGGATAAAACAAACAGGCCTTGTCCTCAAACTGCTTACATTCTCCTGGGGGACTACAACATGCTGTTCATTCAGAACTACCTTACATTTGGATGGATTGGAGAGGAGAGAAACTTGGTCCACATTTTGTTGCTGTTGTTGAGTCATTTTAGTTGTGTCTGACTCTGATCCCATTTGGAGTTTTCTTGGCAAAGATTCTGGAGTGGTTTGCCATTTCTTTTTTCAGCTTATTTTACAAATGAGGAAACTAAGGCAACAGGGCTAAGTGACCTGCCCAGGGTCACACGGCTAGTAAGTATCTGAGGTCAGATTTGAACTCTTCAAGATGAGTCATCTTGATTTCAGGTCCAGTGCTTCATCTACTGTGCCACCTAACTGTCTCAATTATACCATGTACGTCAAGTAAATAAATACAAAGTAAGTTAAAAAAGGAAGAGAGTGCTTATAATTGGAGGAAGGTGGAAGGTGTCACAAAAAAGTCCTCTCGTAGGAGGTAGAATTTTTGAAAGAGAATAGAAATTCTATATAATGGAGGTTTAAATAAAGGAATGTGTTCCAGAAATGGGGGAGAGATGCTTGTGGAAAAGGTTTATAGTTACAACAACAGCTAGCATTTATATAGTACTCTAAAAGCCTGCAGATCATTTTCCATATGTTAATTCATTTCATCCTAGCAAACAACTCTGGGAGGGAGGTACTATTATTAATCCCATTTTACAGATGAGGAAACAGGCTGAGAGAGGTTGTGACTTTCCCCAGATCACACAGCTAGTATGTTCCTGAGGCAGGACTAGAACTCAGGCATTCCTGACTCTGGGTGCCTTTCTCTATCCACTCTGACACCCGGTTGAATGGAGATGGGAGATGGAATATCATATATGGGAAATAGCTAGCAGGCACGTTTAACTGGGATGGAGACTACATGAAGAAGAGTAATATGGAATATGAAGAGAAAGGTAGATGGGAGTCAGATTGCAAAGGGCTTTACGTGTCAAACTGAGGATTTTATATTTTCTTGGAGTGGCAATTGATAGCCATTGAACGTTTTTGAGTCAGTGCCAGGGAGGTCCAAATCTGGTCCACTGCGTTTTTTTTTTTTATGGCCCCACAAACCAAGAATAACTTTTTATAAGGTTATATTTTAACATAATATACTTTTAATATAGCATAATATAATTATAATTTCAGATAATATTACAATATCAGATTATATTTTTACTGTAATTAAACTTTAGATAAAAATATAAAATCATCCTTAGCTTGTGGAGCTGTACAAAAACAAGGTGGTCAAATTTGGCCCATGATCAGTATTTTGCCTACCCTGGGCACCTTAATGGTTATAAAATGCTTTCCTCACAATCCTAGGAGGTAAGTGTTATAAACATTATGATGACCATTTTATAGATGAAGAAGACTGAGACTCAGTGACCCCATATTAAGTATTGAAGTCAGGATTTGAACCCAGGGCCCTTGACTTTGGGGCCACATATCCTTCTACTATACTATATTTCACTAACAAAGGTACCTCACCCAGTTGGCCTGTGTACAATATATTTAGCTCCCATATATGCTCAGCAGGAACATGTGCAAATGTAAATCCAGTCAAGAAGGGAGGACCTATGTGAAGAAAGAAACTTGGAGAAGATGTTAAAAGAGATGCGGACAGTCACAGCTGCCTAACATCTGCAGAGGTTCCTGAAGAGGAATTTCTGTCACTTGGGAATTTGTTTTGAAAATATGTTTTCACCCACAGATTCAGGCTGAAAAATAAATACCTAGGCTGCACTAATACTGAGGGAAGATGCACACCCTTTCCTCCCCTCCCCTATACCTCTATCTGGGCCAGATAACTGTCACCAACAAGGCTAGAAAATGTTCTGTACACTAGACAATAGAGAGCTTGAGACTTGCTATATAGTTCCCACTATGAGATTGAAATATTATTTTTTCTGAATAATAAAAAAAGAAAATTGATGTCCTTTTTCTGGGGTAGCCTGTTCTACCAACTTTTAAAAATTCTCCTTATGGTTTCAATCATATAAATTATCTCCTATTTTCCATAGGTTATACCCAGATGCTGGTAAATATCTGTTATATTTATCACCCCTACCCCATTTTGGGGTTTGGAAGGTGGAATTGCTGGGGAATGATATCTCTTGATAATAAATCTTTCTATCTTTTCAGATAGTAGTTGTATTTAGAAGGATCCCTAAGAATTACTCTATCTGAGGTAAATTCAGTTGGAGAAGGAGGACCGAGGACAATCTATCCCAGGGGGCTTCATATCATGAGAGAGCATGGCCTAGGCTGAGTCCCCATAACACAGCAGATAACTCTGATGATCCCCATTATCATGGGAAGACAGCAGGTAGTGGTGCAGTGATGGGAAAAGGCAGGCTGTAGGAAAGGGGTCAGAGCACAAAGACAAAGAAGAAAGGCAACAAGTCAGAGGATCACTGGGAGTTTGAGGAAATACAACCCCCATATGTGGGTTCCCTGGGGAAAAAGTCCAGATAGCACAATACTAGTTATACCCCTGGTTGTACAAGTTTTACTTGCTCCCTGCTGAAAATGGAATGACTTCAGGAAAGTTACATTCTGTGACCTCTGAACAAAAAGAATCAGCCATGCTAGGTGGAGTGAGGGCATTTTCACAATGTGCTGTCAAAGTGAGTAGTGTGTAGACACTGGAGAATGCACCGATTCTGGAGTCATGAACCTTGGTTCAAAAACTCCCCTGACACTACTTATATGACCTTGGCAAGATATTTAACCTCCCTGAGCCTCAGTTTCCTTAGTTTTAGGAGCAGGTGGTGATACAGTCAATAAAGCAGGAAGCAAAAAAGACCTGAGTTCAAATCTTGCCTTAGATACTCACTGTCTCCATGTCCCTGGGCAAATCACTTAGTCTCCATTGATAAAATGAGGATAATTTCAGTTTCCTCATTGATAAAATGAGGATAATAATAGCATCTACCTCTAAGGATCAATGACATAAAATTTGTTTTTTAATTTATTTTTTGCAGGGCAGTGAGAGTTAAGTGACTTGCCCAGGGTCACACAGCTAGTAAGTGTCAAGTGTCTAAGGCCAGATTTGAACTCAAGTCCTCCTGAATCTAGGGCCGGTGCTTTATCCACTGTGCCACCTAGCTGCCTCCAATGACATAAAATTTGTAAAGTATTTTGTAAACCTTAAAGAATTATATAAATACTAGCTATTATTATTATCATTAATTGTTGTTCTTTCCTCATCATTAAAATGAAAGATTGGATTAGCCTCAGAAGTCTCTCTAGCTCTAGAGCGATGATTTTAAGGTTATTATCAAGATTACATCAGTAGAAACTGGACTGAAGCAATAGATTTATTTCAGCAGAACCACCAGAGGGTAGTATCCAACTTTGTCAGATGAAAATGTTATTGTGAGCAATTGTTCTACATGTCTCAGTTCCTTTTTCTTCTGAATTTATTCCTGTGACATTCATTCTCTCTGCTCCACATTTGGCATTTTTCCCTTTTGTTTTGCTAATAATCCATCTCTTAGAGTCCCAACCAGCTGAGAAGCTCCTATAAAAGGATGTAGTTCTCCCAGTTCTGTGAGTACAGTAGGCACTCAATAAATAATTCTCCATTAACTCATTCTCTCCTTAATAAGATCCTAAACATCTTTAAGGTAAGGATCATATTTTATATCTTTTATATCTCCCACAGTGCCCAGCACATAGTAGGTGGTGCTCAATAAATACTGGTGGAATTCCATTAGGTGGAATTTGCCAAATATTTATTACATGCATACCCTGTCAAGACTCTAGGGTTAGAAAGATACAAAATGGCATAGTCTTTCCCCTCAGGGAACTTATAGTCTACAAGGTGCACTGGTGCCCATGCTGCTCCTAGAGTCAGGACATCTGGTTTTGAATATAAAATTTACCAATTATTATTACACATGTGACCTTGGGTGAATTACTTTTCTTCTCTAGACCTCAGTTTCCTCATTTGTATGTAATGGAGGACTAGCCACTGGGAAATTCATCAATGGCCTTCCATGCATGCTCAGAAGGCCTGAGATCAGTGACCTAGTTATATGTAAAATGATGAGGCTGGACTATATGGCCTCTCTTCCAGCATGGGATCTTTGATCCTTTGTATGACAGGTTCTCCTAGGTGGCACAGTAGATAGAGCATCAGGCCTTGAGTCAGAAGGACCTGAGTTCAAATTTGATCTCAGACACTTACTAGCTGTGTGACCCTGGGCAAGTCACGTAACCCTGTTTGCCTCAGTTTCCTCATCTGTAAAATGAGCTGGAGAAGGAGATGACAAACCACTGTAGAATCTTTGCCAAGAAAACCCCAAATGGGGTCACGAAGAATCAGACATGACCAAAACAACAACAAATGACAGGTTCACTGATAAGCGTGAAAGTATGGTGTTTCTAGACAAAGTACTCTAGGAAAATTTGAGGAAGGAGAGAACATTAATCTAGCAAATTAAATGAGATAGTATATGGGATACACTTTTAAAAAGATGAAAGAATTATATAAGTATAAGGGCTTAGCATTTTCTGAATGGTGGAAATGGTGCTGATGATGGAGCCTGAAAACCCAAGTTTGAGCACTGACTCTGATACTAGGAATGGACCATCTGGCAAGTTGCCTCCCTTCCCTGGACCCCTGTTTCCTTTCTGTCAAATGGGGAGCTAATGCTTGTACTATTTAGCAGCCCGAGCTACTGTGACAAGTAAATGAGATGAAGCTTGTAAGCTTAGGATCATAAGGTCATAGAAGTATAGCTGGAAGGGACTTTAGAGGCTAAAGAATCCAACCCTCTTATTTTTAGAAAAACTATTATTTATTTTTAATATTCTTTTAAAAAAATCTTCAGTTCTTAATTCTCTGCCTTCATTCCCTCTCCCACCCACTTAGAAGGTAAGCAAAATATCAATTATACATGTAAAATCATGTAGACTATATTAGCCATCTGACCCCCTTATTTTGCAGTTGAGGAAACTGAAGCAGACAGGTTAAGTGATTTACCTAGAGTCACATAGCTAGTAAGTGTCTAAGGCAGGATTTGAACCCAGAACTTTCTGACTACAGTGCCCTTAAAGTATATGCTGCTATATTTACACTGGAAATTATTCATAATACCCTCTAGTCATGGGGACCATGCTGCCCCTTCCTCTTACCTTTTTCATCAGTGTCACCATTCCCACTGACCATGAAGCTGGGTAGGTCACAATTGCTGTCTTAAACATGTGAGCAATGTCATTGGTAGATGCGCCAGAGCGAATTTGATATGGTCTCTGCAAAAATATAACAGAAATGATTTCTTTTTGACTGGGGGAGAGAGAGAAGAGAGGAAGGCAGAAAAACACTTCCCTTGGAAATTTTCCCAGGTCAGGCATTCAATAAATAGGATGTTATTGTGTAGTTTCTATGCCTTCTCCTCCCCCATTGCTATCCTCAATAGAGCCACTGAAAATCAGCACAGGGCAAGACCTACCCCAGCTGAAGTAAATAGATTAACATTGGGTTGTAGACACAACAGCAACAACAATAAACCCAATAAAATGAGGCAGCTCACAAAGCAAAGGGGCCTGGTAGAAAAAAGAGAAAAAAACCCCACCACCAACAAAGAGCCACCACCTAGCTGGGTTGTGGCCAGCATAGCTAGTGTTTTCAAGTCCAGGCGAGGAGAAATCACTGATCAGCTATGGGAAGCTTAGTGGTCTGGCCATCTTTGCAACCAAGCTGGAGGTCAGGCATGGGAGGTCTCAAGTGGGTTCCCCTTCCCGTTCTGTTTGGGAAAAGTGGAAAGAATTTGGAAGCAGAAAGCTTAGCTCTACCACCATTGTGACTTTAGGTCAGTCAGCAACTTTTCTGTGCCTCAGTTTCTTCTTCTATGAAATGAGGAGTTTGGTCCAGATGATCTGTATTCCAAAATCCTTTATCTGTTCAAATCCCATAAAGGTGATAAAACCAGAAAGCTAGCATAAGAAATAAATTTTCTGCTACTGTTCTGGAGTCCCTAAATAAATAGGTATCCTGGGGAATAATATTTCTTTGATACCATGGTCTGGGTGAAAATCTACAGTTGAAGGGCTTTCCAGTCCCCAATTGTAGGCTTTCCCTGACCCCCAGGAGGTGAGGAAGGAGAGGACTCATATTTTGCTTTGAAAAAATAAAATGAATTTTTACAAGGTCCACAGCTGTCCATTTGAAGAAAACTCCTGTGGACCACTGATTTAAGAGGTGCCGTGTTGCAATCAAAAGATTGCTAGAGCTGCAGAAGACTTGGTTTTGGATCCCAGCTCAAGTACTTGCTGCCTCTGCAAGTTTGACAAGCCCTTTCAATTGCTTGGCCCTCCGTTTTCTCATTGATAACATGAGTCTGGACCAAATGACCTTTGGGGTCCTTTCTGGCTCTGTGATCTTCTAAAGTGTTGCTGAGGCTTAGGTTTTATTCCTATCTTTGGAAGGTTTTCATTTAATATTTACTAATTAAATATATTTCACAAGCAACTTATACATTATTATTATCAAATAATAATAATAGCTAACATTTATATAGTGCTTACTATGTGTCCAAGGCAGCTAGGGGGTGCAGTGGATAGAGTGCCAGACCTGGAGTCAGGAAGACTCATCTATGGTTGTTTTTTTTTTTTGTGTGGGGCAATGAGGGTTAAGTGACTTGACCAGGGTCACACAGCTAGGAAGTGTCAAGTGTCTGAGGCTGGGTTTGAACTCAGGTCCTCCTGAATCCAGGGCCAATGCTTTCTCCACTGTGCCACCTAGCTGCCCACAGGAAGACTCATCTTACTGAGCTCAAATACATCCTCAGTCACTTACTAGCTGTATGGCCCTGGACAAGTCACTTAACCTTATTGGTTTCAGTTTCCTCATCTGTAAAATGAGCTGGAGAAGAAAGTGGCAAAGCACGCCAGTATCTTTGCCAAGAAAACCCCCAATGGGATCAGAGTTAGACATGACTGAAATCACTGAACGACTCTAGGCCCCATGTTCTATCCACTAAGCCCCCTAATTAGGAATCATTACATGGAAAAGTTGCTATTGTTCAGTCATGTCTGACTCTTCATGACCCTGTGGTCACAAAGCACGCCAGTGTTGTCCAAAGGGTTTTCTTGTCAAGGAATATAGGAGTGATTTGTCATTTCCTTCTCCAATGGATTGAGTGACTTGCCCAGGATCACACAGCTTGCAAGTGTCTGAGGCTGGATTTAAACTCAGGTCTTCTTGACCCCAGGCCCAGGGTTCTATCCACTGAGTTGCCTAGCTGCCTCCACAGATAAGAGGCACTGTGGCTTAATAGCTAGAATGATGAGGTTAAGTCAGTCCTATGAACTGTGTGATCCTGGGTTAGTCACAACATCTCAGTGCCCCAGAAAGATCTGTCTCTAAGACTGTAATTTATAGCTGAGATGTTTTGCTGTACACTGAGGTATAATTTCCATGCAGGAAATTCTCAATATTAATTTACAGGTGAAAATTCCCCCATTCTCCTACCAAACAAACAAAAAACCCCCCAGAAGTCTCAATAGAATAGAAACGTTTATGTGATCATCAACTTAGAACTGGAAAGAAGCTTAGATGTCCCCTAGATTAACTGCCTCATTTCTTTCTTTTTTTGAAAAAAAGTTTTATTGCTGTCTTTTGCTTTTACCCCACAGCAATGTCCTCTTACAATGGCCTCTCCCCTTGAACCCTTCCTTGCAACAGAGACACACATTTAAGCAAAAGTAACTGACGCAGGAACCAGCCTGACAGTGTATGTGTACCACATTCCATAACTCTGGCTCCTATTATCCTGCTGAGGGGGAGAACCTGTATTTCCTTATCAGCTCTCTAGGCCTAAGCTTATTCATTACGATTCATCAGGGTTGAATGTCTTTTGAGAATTGTTATTATTTATATTACAGTAGTCATCGGGTATATGGCTCTCTTGCATTGGTTTTCTTAATTCCATTTCATCCCCTCTTTTTTGTGGGGCAATAAGGGTTAAGTGACTTGCCCAGGGTCACACAGCTAGTAAGTGTCAAGTGTCTGATATTGGATTTGAACTTAGGTCCTCTTGAATCCAGGACCGGTGCTTTATCCACTGTGCCACCTAGCTGCCCCCATTTTTTTTGGTTGTTGTTTTTGCTTTTTTCCATACCTTCCCATTTTCAATGGCCCAAGATGAAGAGCCATATCATAGTCAAAAGACAGAACAAACAGTTTTCAGGAGAAGAAATGCAAACAATCAACAAATACATAAAAGACCGATTATTAATAACAAGAGAAATAGAAATGAAAATAATGCAATTTCACCTCACACCCAACAAATTGTCATGGGTGATTAAAGTATTCCGTGATGGAGCACTGAGGAAAGCTGGGCATCTCAACACTAACTTCCAGATGTCCTCTGATCTCATGACTCTGGCTTCTTTGCTGTTTCTCAAATATGATACTCTATCTCCTACTTCTGGGCATTTTCACTGGATGTTTCTTCTGTCTGGAATGTTCTGCCTCTTTATCTCTGCCTCCTGGTTTTCCTGACTTCCTTCGAGTTCCAGCTAAAACCCCACCTTCCACAAGAAGTCTTTCCTTATCTCTTTTAATTCTATTGCCTTTCTGCTGCTGATCGTTTCCAATTTCTCCTTTATATAGCTTATTTGTACATATTTGTTTGCATGTCATCTTCCCCCACTAGACTGAGCTTCTTGGGATCAGGGACTTTCTTTTACCTTTTTTTTTTTTGGTATTCTCTGCACTTAGCACAATGTGTTTCAAATAGTAGGTGCTTAATAAATGTTTACTGACTAATTTTGCAGAGGTGGGCCATTAAGGGTTAGGTAAAATGCCTCTACTATTGGACTTGGTTCCTGTGTTGGCTATTTCTAAGGAACTGAATTTCCACCACCACCACCTCCCCACCCTTCATTTTTCTTTGTTCTAAGAGATGGCTCTCATTAGGAAAGGAGGAAGGAAAGTCACATTTAGAAATCAAAGAAATGTAAAAAAAACCCTATAAAATAATAAAAAAATTAAAGTCGATTATAGGCAGTATCTTCACCTCTTCACTATTCACCATCTCCTCAGTCACTTGCAATTGAACTTCCTCCCCAACCCTCTCCTGAAAGTGTTTTCTTGAAAACCACTAACGCTGACTAATGTTGCATTTATGCCACATCCAGTGGTCTTATTTAAATCCTCCTCTTTAATGTCTCTTCAGTTGTTGGCATTACTGACCGACCACTCATTCCTACTGGCTACTATCCCCTCCCATAATTTCAAGTGTCAGGTGGTAGCAATTTTTAGGTGTTAAACTGGGAGCAATTTAATTGGCTGGTGTCTTGTGTCATGTTCATAAACAAACCAAAAAAGGATATTTGAAGAGCATAAAATGGAACAAGAATGTGGTTGGAAATGAGCCAATTTATGAGAAATTGATGGCGATGCTAGGGGTACCTTGGAGAGAGTAGGGCAACAACAAGTCTAGAGAAGGCAGAGTTTAACAACTAAGGGTCACATTTGTCAACAGCCATGATTAAGCTCAGGACACAAGGGAACATTTTCAAGTTCATTCCCTCTTTGAAACCTTCGTTTCTATCTAAATAATAATGTGCAAATGTCAAAGTGATTATTTAACACCCTCTCTGTGAGATTGGGCAGTGTTGATAATTGTTCATAAATGGTTGATACTTTGTTCTTTCTTGTCTGAGCATACTTTTTGAAATCCCAGTTTATGATTCATAGAACTGCACAATCCTAGATTTGGAAGAGAGCTTAGAGGTCACCAAGTCCAAAATCCTTCCTCACCCCCATGCAGGATTCACCTCTAAAGGCATTCCTGACAAGTAGCCATTTGCCACAGGACACACTACCCCATTTTCAGACAACTCTCATCATTAGAGAATTCTTCCTTAAGTTGGAGCTGAAATTTGTCTCCCTGTAACTGGCTTGCTTCTCCAATCTAGTTCTGTACTTAGCAGGATAGAGGGGATTTAAGCCATCTTCCAGACAATAGTCCTTCAGCTATTTGAAGACAAATATCTTGTCTCTATTGTCTTCTAGAATTTATCAAAAGAATCCTGGTAATAGAATTTGTTTCACTTCTTATTCTATTCTATTGATTTTAATGGCTCAAGTAATTTTTCCCATTAGAATTTCAAGTTCAATCATAGTCTTTTTTAATTACTGTAAATGACCTGGAGAAGGGATTGTTAACCTTTTTGTGATGAAGCCTATGGACCCCTTCTCAGAATTATGTTTAAAAATACATAAAATAGAATACATAGAATTATGAAATGTATCAAATTCTATTGAAATATATTTATCAAAATATATTTTAGAACAAGTTCGTTGACCCCAGGTTAAGAACCCCTGGAGTAGAGAGAGTACCCTTTTCTCAAGGCCCAGCTAAAACATACTTCTTAAGACTGAGGTGACACAGAGATGGGTTTAGTGTCAGATATCAAGTGAATTATGTATATCCAAATGAACTTAATGCCAAATATATGGAATTTTGGATTATCTGTTTTGCATTAGCTCTACCTTTTCTCTTTTCTATTAGTATGTATAATTAGTCAGCAAATAGTAGAACTGAGCTCATCTCATAAAAATGTTGAAAGATGTATTTGGGAGCCTTTAATATAAAAATGTGCTAATATTAATTTTATAAAATTTGTCCAAAGTCGTTTTTAATAATTACTGTTTATTTTTGTACTGTTACATGAGACTCTGGTAAGCTGGCCAAAGCAAACATGTTTTTAACTGTTTTCTGGCTTGCATTAATATTTTATGAGCATTTGATGTTTAATGTAGCCCATATAATAGAAACCTAATAAATAAATAATTATTTATTGAGTTCGCATAAGCTCATCAAGTAATTATTGAATGACACTTCAAAGAGTATGACTCTACTTGTAAATTCTGAGGAGCTGAAAGACACAGGTGATGGACTTGGCCACTGAGATAGTCACACTAAGATACTTTCCACCTGGTGGAGAGAAGTCATGCCATTTTCATCAAGTTGTCCCCAGAATATCTGCTTCCAGTTCTGGGCCACCACATGCAACAGGTTACTCTAAGGACTTGTCCTGTTGAAGTTAAGGACAAAAAATCCAAAGCCTGGGAACTAGTACCAAAAACCTGTTACATTCCCAGAGTGGTATTTATAATATGAGATGAACCCATTTAAAGGTTTATAGTTGTCCTTTTTTTTTATGGGATAATGAGGGTTAAGTGACTTGCCTAGGGTCACACAGCTAGGAAGTGTCAAGTGTCTGAGGCTGGATTTGAACTCAGGTCCTCCTGAGTCCAGGGCCAGTGTTTTATCTACTATACCATCTAGCTGCCCTGATAGCTGTCCTTTAATTAGGCAGGTTCAGATATACTCTCCTATTTTTTTTCTATTTACTAAAATGATTCAGATTTATTTATTTTCACCAGTGGTGTAGTGTTCCAAATTCAATAACAATCATCACCCAGTTGCCCATGGTGACTGTGGTCCCTTCCTCCCAAGGGCCAGGGAGATTCCACAGTATCGCCATGCAAAGGGAGGTTTGGGGCCACATACCAAGTGAGACAATCAGGTCGAGTCAACAAACATTTATTAAGTACCTTCCTGTGTGAGACACTGTGCTAAGTGCTAGGGATTTAAAAAAAAAAAAGGACAAAAAAATTCCTTGCCTTCAAGGAGCTCACAATCTAATGGGGGAGAAAATATGTCAACAACCATGTACGTATGATTTTTATACAGAGTATGTATGGAGAATCTCATAGTTTTTAGACTTTATTAAATTAAGTGTTAAAAATAGATGATCTTTACTCAACAAGTCGCTGCTCTACTGAGGACCTGGTTAGAGCAAAGGTCAATGTTAATACAAAATTTAAAAAGAGAAAAAAAATGAGGTAAAAATATCATATGCATTACTACTCTCCATGTTGACCTATTTAAATAAGCTGTGGATTCTGAAAAATAACAAATGGTTAAGAGCAAAGACATGGACTCAAAGATTTCGAACTGGAAGGGGCATTTGAGGTCATTTAATCCAACCCCCTAATTTTACAATTGAAGAAACTAAGTATAGGTCAGGGATCCTGGGAACTTGATCAGCTTTGCTCTTTCAACAAATTTATTTTGCTTTTTTTTTTTAAGAAAGAAATTAACACCAGAGAGGTTAAATAATTTGCCCAGTCTAACAGGTAGTAAGTGGTAGTGCTGGGATTAAAATCCAGTGGTCAACCAATTAAAACAATAACCACAATAAGAAAGTTAAAAAAATCCCTGAAAACCAACTTGGCTGCTAAATATCATAATCAGCTAAGGAGACCTAGTAGCAAAGAGTTATACAATTATTTATAATATAAACTCATAGTGAGAGGAGGCCAATAGAAAATTATAAGCAGTATTGCTAGGCAAAGCATTAAAGAAACAGTAGAAAAATATATCTTTAAAAGGTTTGGCATGAAATCCAACCAAGTGAAATCAGGTGAAGAACAGTAATCTATGATGCTGTAAGAGGGATAATAAATACATGTGGAACGAAACAGACTTTCCAGTTTTTTATAATCATCTTTTATCATCTTAGATTAGAACGACACCATCATATTTGTACTATTAATACACCAGGATCCAATGAACCATTTAAGAAAGAAGAAATGGCATTCAAGGTGATATGGCTATAAAGCAGTTTACCTGAATTTGGTGGACAGTAGGCTCAATTGGGCAGGTAAATGGTACAGCACTGGGCCTGGAGTCAGGAAGATCTGAGTTAAAATCTGATCCCAGACACTTAGTAGCTATGTGACTCTGGGCAAGTTATTTAGCTCTAACCTTCTTTACCTCAATTTCCTTATCTGTAAAATGATCTGAAGAAGGAAATAGCAAAGCAGTCCAGTATCTTTGCCACAAAAACCCTAAATGGGGTCATGAAGATTTGGACGTAACTGAAATGACTGAACAACACCAAAGGCTCAATATGAGTCAATAGCATAATATGGTAATTAAAATAGTGAACAAAATTATAGGCTCCATTAAGAGAGATGTAATTACCAGGACTGTGGAGGTGATGAGTTCTCTGTCTTGGTAAGAAGACATCTAGAGAATTGTGTTCACTTCTAGTGAGCACATTTTAAAAAGGGTCTTGATAAGCAGGAGCTCATCCAGAGGAGGGGGCTAATGCAAAGGTCCTGTATATCATAGTGGTACATGTAGATCAGAAAAGTGAGAAATCCCACAAAATATGTACTTGGGACCTTGTTTTTTTGTTTGTTTGTTTGTTTTTTGGTGGGGCAATGAGGGTTAAGTGACTTGCCCAGGGTCACACAGCTAGTAAGTGTCAAGTGTCTGAAGTGGGATTTGAACTCAGGTCCTTCTGAATCCAGGGCCGGTGCTCTATCCACTGCGCCACTTAGCTGTCCCCATCTTTGTTTTTAAAAGAGCCTTTCTATTCTACTGTCTCTTCCTTGGACCAAATCCAAATTCTTTTATTTCTGCTATGTATGGTCTCCAGGCATCTAATCCTGTTTCTCACTTCTGCCATTTCCTGTCCAGAATTTCACTTTCCTTACCACCCCCCCCCCCAATGTCCTTCTAATCTCCTTTCTTTCTATGGGGATACCACAGAATTGTCTAAAGGAGATGCCCAAAACTACACTAAGGACTTCAATTAGTATTTCCCACTTGATTTGTTCCAATCACAATACCAGAGGTTGTCTCGTCCATCTGCCTCTTTCTTCCTTGTTGGTACCCTCCTCTACTTTCTCTCCTCTGTACACCTTTTGGCAAAGTTCATGAAAAGGAGTGCTAGAAAATGTTTGGAAGCACTTCTCTGAATAAAATAAATGATCAATGGAAAATCAGTAGTCATTTTATTTTGGCTCAAAAATAAAAGGAAAGGGAAAGAAAAGACTCTTTCCATTAGTGCAATTTTTTTTTGTTTTGTTTTCAGGGAGACGAATGTATTTTGCCCCTGAACCCAGAACTTCAGAATTGAGTGCCAATAAGGAATTCAACATGACAGGACACGAATGGTGTTGCATTAATAATTCACACCTACTGTGCAGGGTAGTTTTCTCAACTAGTATGTCATGTTGTGATCGCAAAATGACTTTCTTTAAACAGCCAAATATATTTACACAAGTTACTTAATGAACAGTACTGCAGACCCCACTTGGGAGATTTCTATTATTCAAATTACTCCTTCAATTTCTAGTGCTTAATTTATTGTCAACCAACATTCTGAGCCCCATGCTGAGTGACAGGGAATTAATCCACACTGAAATCACATTGCTTCTCACCAGCTCTTCGTTGGGGACAGGACTGATATTTTGCTGTCAATTCAAAAAAAGATATGTGGAGGAGGCAGAGTTTGGAGATATAATGAGTTATTGCAGGCTGATCCATGTTTCTCTTGTAAAATACAGCATACAGTGGCATGAAACAAACTAGAATAAAATTGTTCCCATACCCGGCCTCTCAGCAGCTCATAAGCAGTCACTCCCAGGGACCACCAGTCAACAGCAAAGGAGTATCCTGTTTGTCTTCTTGAGTTGAACATCTCAGGGGCTGGAAGATACAGAAAAGTGGGGCTAATGATTACTTCCAGGTCCCTGATAAATGAATATAGGCATTGATACTGCTGTGTGGGTCAAGTTTACCCTCATGGAAAGAGAACGTCCAGAGATATAAGCAAGATTTTGTCCTTATTTTCAGAAGTACTGTCATTCCCCTGTGCCCAAATTTCTTTTGCTGCTTTCCCCGTTGAATATGGAAAAAAAGCCTTTGTGCTGGCTATAAGCTGGCATTGTCACCAACCTCAACATGTTGGAGCAGCCAGGATGGACGCAGATCACCATCATCCCAACCAGTCCCTGATTTTGATTTTATTTATTTAGCTTTCTTTATTATTGCTCTCCAGCAGTGCAGATTGTGATACAGTCTTCATGAATTCCAGTGGCTAAAAAAACTCCAAAACATCATTAGGCTCACACTAGAAAAAATTCTACGTTGGTTGGATCAGCCAGGACGTGTTCCTCATTGTCATAGCCTTTGAGAACACATTGGTGAAGCACCAGGGGACTTTAGTGGAGAAATAATAAGAAAACTGGCTCGTATTTAGGTAGCACTCTAAGGTTTACAAAGAGCTTTTTTTTGAAACAACACTGTAAGGTAGGGAGTCAAGTATCGCTCTTCATTCTAGAGATGAGGATACTGGGGCTCCGAAGGACTGGCATTTCCCCAGCAGATGGAAGAGACTTGAGAACAGGAAATCAGCCCTGGATATGGGTGTACTCTTCAATGCCTTATTCTGTTTCGGGCAAATTCAGCCTTTTGGGGCTGTTTTGATCATGTAATCACTCTTAGGAACTATAGGTAACTGATTTAAAAAAATTATTTTAAATTTATGGAATAAAACAAACATTTCTATAACAGAGAACAATTTTTTAAATGATTGTACATAAACTGAGAATCTACTATGTATAACTTGCTATTCCTTTCAAATACACAACAAATTATCATATAAATTTGTTTTTTCTTTTTTTTCTTTCCTCCCCCCTGCCCTGGAGATGGCTACCATGAGACACAAATTACATATATACATATATATGTATGTGTGTGTATACACACATGTGTTTGTGTATTTGTGTACATATGTATATATGTAAAATTATTCTATAATACTTCTATTCATCAGTTCTTTCTCTGATAGTGTTTTTCTTCATACATCCTTTATACTTAATTTGGGTATTTATCATAGACAAAATAACTAGTTCACTCAGTCATTCTTAAAACAATACTGCTGGGGGCAGCTAGATGGTGCAGTGGATAGAGCACCGGCCCTGGAATCAGGAGTACCTGTATTCAAATCCGGCCTCAGACACTTAACACTCACTAGCTGTGTGACCCTGGGCAAGTCACTTGACCCCAATTGCCTGACTAAAAAACAAACAAACAAACAAAACAACAACAACAACAAAAAACCCCAATACTGCTGTTACTGTATATAATGTTCACTATAGGTGACTGATTTTTATATGTGCTCCTCATTCAGCACTTGTAGCCAAGTTTGTTCAGATTTACTTTGTTTTCTAGACAAGTTTTTCTTTTTTAAAGTTTACCAACCACTTTATGTAGGTTCAGTATTTCACTCAATTCCCCCAACAACCTTGCAATATAGGTACTTTTATGACCCTCATATTACAAGTGGTCTTTGGAGACAGTGTTTTAAACAGTTTCTAAACAACCGTTACTTCCCTGTCATGATGAAAGGTGGTAACATCCACCACAGGGTGTCTATTTGATGGACTTATCCAAATTTTCCTACTCTAAATTGTAAAAGTAAAAATGCAAAACAAAAAACTACAATGCTTTCCACCAAGGCCAATATTTTAAGAATACCTTGCCTAGACTCAAAAGCAAAGAGCAGCTTCTGCATAAGATGGGGAAAATGGGGCTAATGAAGGAATTTCTCCTGGTAGCTTGGCCCACTTAAGCTTTTTACCTTCTCACTGGTGATTTCATTGATCAGGGCTCTAACAGGAGGAAAACTCTTTCTACCAGTGCAGATCAGCCCTTGTTCTTTATTGACCTCAGGCACTGAGAGGTTGAATGACTTGCCCATTGTCACACTGCCGTGTTACAAGAGAGACTTGAACCTTAGTTTTCCTAATTTAGATACCAGCTCTCTGCTCCACCACACTGGCAGAATTTACCCAGGCAAAAACAAGAAAGCTAAAGAGTGGACTGTTTTCACTGATAAGATTTTTGCCTCCAGCTTCAGCCCTGTGGGAAAAAGACAAGAAACACCACTTTTTTGCAAAAGTAAGTTAAGGGGCAGCTAGGTGGCGCAGTGGATAGAGCACCAGCTCTATTCAGGAGGACCTGAGTTCAAATCTGACTTCAGACACTTGACGCTTATTAGCTGTGTGACCCTGTGCAAGTCACTTAACTCCAATTGCCTCACAAAAAGGTAAGTTAGACAGATGCGGCATTTAAACTAAGCAAAAAGAAAATAAAAGACTGTGTTTTTTTGTCAACCTTCTCACTGTGGAAACCAGACCTTAGAATGATGAAAACCTTAGAGACACATGCTACTCCCCAAAGTGAGTTTGAAAGGTAGCAAACATAAGCAGACGGGCTTACCCAGACCTCTTTATTCCTTTATTATCATCATCATCATCATTTGAGCACTAGAGTCTAGGACAGAAATGGGCTGAATTACAGATATTCACTTGCTTCAACCATGACAAAAAAGGATTTATTTCATTACCTGCTATTTGGAAGCTGTGATATTGGTAGGTTCTGAAGTTCCATACAATGAGGCTCATTTTTCTCCTTCTGTAATATTCTCTTTCTAGCTGCTCTGGTGAATAGGAGCATTTCTCTCTCTCTCTCTCTCTCTCTCTCTCTCTCTCTCTCTCTCTCTCTCTCTCTCTCCTCTGTTCTTCTCTCCTCTCCTTTTCTCCCCCTCCCTCCTCCTCTTCCTCTTCCTTTCTCTCCCTCCTTTTCTCCCTCCCTCCTTCCTTCCATCCCCCTCCTTTTCTCTCTCTTCCCCCATTGCTAAAGAAAAAAGAGAATGAACTAGTAAATGGAATGAAGGAAACATCAGTAGGGAAGCAGGCTTCTTGAGTTTAAACAAAGATTTTTTTTACCTATGACTAGCTGTGTAGTTCACTCCCCTTCACTCCTCACCCAGATAGGGCTTCTGCCCCTTTTCCTAATCCCCAACTTCCCACTCACAGGTTTTTTGTTGTTGTTGTTGTTGTTATGTCTTGTAAGACTCTTCGTGACCCCACTGGGGTGTTCTTGGCAAAGATATTGGAATGATTTGTCATTTCCATCTCTGGCTCATTTTATAGATGAGGAAACGGAGTAAAATAAGGTTAAGTGACTTGTTCAGGGTCACACAGACAGTAAGTTTCTGAAGTCAGATTTGCACTCAAGTCTTTTGACTCCAGGGTTGCACTCTATCCACTGTGCCACTTAGTTGCCTGCCCACAGTTTTATCTTGGACATATTATCTATCTCTGTATTACTTTTGCAATTGGTAAGCATTTGTTGTTGAAGTGAATTGCTTAGAGATCCTCTGATAAAGCTGGGGCATGGATGCTGGGGACATTGCAGACTAGGCACAGGGTAGGCCCTGCACAAATGCAAAATGACAAAGGCAGGAGGAGAATAAAGCTCTTGACACTGGAATCTGAGGGAGGAGGCCATAGGAGACATCCCCAAGGGGAGGGACTTGCTCATCTTAGGACTGTTTCTGGTGAAGATCTGCCAAACAGCAGAGTAGGAGACCATTATTTCATCTTTCTAGGATCTTTTAAGTCTGTCAGTCTGCTTACTCCCTCTGCCAACACAGAGCACAGCCTGGCTGTCATTTGGTAAAGGGTCTTGAATAATTTTTGTGGAGGAAAAAATTCATCACCTGGAGAACAACCTGGTGATGAACTGTTAAAAGCTCAGCTTGGCTGATGCTCAACCGACAGACATGCAGGGCTTCATTAAGAGAGGCTGCAGAATAAAAAGTGTAACAAGATGTGAAAAATTCCAACCAAAAAACACGGGTTCAAATACCCATTCTGCCACTTATGCACTGCCCAGGGAAGCGTGGCAAAGGCATCAGTTTCCTCATTTGTAAACGGTGTTAGACGGCCGCTAGTCTCCCTCTCAGCTCTAAGTCTATGATTTTAAGCCCTTACTATGTGAATATTATGACCATGAAAAAAAGTTGCTTAAGTTGCATAGACTCATTCCTGTCAACCCTCCTAATTCCTGACAGCATGATGTAGTGGATGAAACACTGGTATTTGAGTCAGAAGGATTTCAGTTAGAATCCTATCTCAGATAATTTTTACTTTGGGACCCTGGGACACAACCTCACTCAACCTCAGTTTCCTTTTCTGTAAAGTAAGACCAATAATAGCATATACCTCACAGGGTTTCTGTGAGGATCTCATTTGAGGCCTAGGGGAACCTGCGCAAAAATGCTTATATAAATATGAACTACTATTGTTCTCTCATTTTTGTTTTTCTTGTCCATGGAGTTCACATAGAAATGGTCCTTGGACAAGTAGAAATGCTGTTATAATTCTTTAATATATTTAACATTCTGTAGACTCTTATACAGGTAGATAACATAATTGCTTTTTGTAGTTGAAGAAAAGTACTAGCATATAAACCCATCCTCTGCAGTCTCATAGAAAGCATATCCAATACATGTCCAGTAGGAGAAAGGCCATCAGGATGATAAATACCTCATTCTGTTTTCACATGGCTTTAATTTAATCTATTAGGTCTCTGTATTTTGAAAGCTTTCCACTCCATGAAGCTTGGAGATTATGATTATTCAGGGTGGTGACATCTATTAGAAATATGGTTTTTGAGTTTTTATGGGTCCATGTTATGTTTAGGTAACGATGATGACAATGGTAGTTTTCTTTATCATTGTCAGCATCCTCATTATCAGAGGCAGCATGCCATGGATATAGAAATTTGACCTTGGAATCCGGAAGTCCTGGATTCAAGTCCTCCTTTTGACAAATACGAGCTGTGTGGCCCTGGACAAATCACTTAACCTCTAAGAGTATAATTGCAGAACTATCACTATTCTGAAAGAGCAGAAAGTTTCCTCATTTTAAGTGCCCTGTGATAATAAAATCCCAGTCCAAGTCAAAAAAAATATGTCAGTCTTAACAGGCATACCCCAAATTAATTCCTTGCCTTGGGAAGATAGTCTGGTGCTACCGTCTGGTACCCTGCTGACTACTGGTGCTCCAGGGTCAGACAGGCACAGGTCCTGCTGTCACTTAGTAACCTGACATTCAATTGAACAAATAATCTTCCCTGAATTTGGTTGCTATGAATTTCTCTGCCAAGGCCTAATCACTTGCTTGTGTGACTGACAACTGAATTCTCAGAGGAGAAAAAGAGAAAGATGAAACTGTGGAACAGAGGTGACAGTCCTTTGGGAGAAGCAGCCGCACACATGCAAATCATCCCTGGCTGGTGCCAATGATAATAATCATGGTTTGCATAGGCTGTGGACTGAATTCATTATGAGGCACCCACGTGATTTCCATACAAGTGGCTGCCTCAGCTTCTCCAGGTGTGCTGGGAGGATCCACTGGGAAATTATACCAGTGTTTCTCAAAGTTCTTCAGATGATCTCTGTGAACCAAAATGACAACCTCTTGGATCAGGACTCAGGGACCATTGGCAGGCCAGGCATGTTCCATTAGAGAGGTCAGCCCCAAACCACTACTCAGCTTTTACAACTGACCCTGCTACCCACAGGTCCCAACTACTTGTTCTCTTCCCCAATTATTGCTAGGATTTTCTGCATTACAAATATCTGGTTCGATGTACTTGCCAAGATAATAAAAAATAATGGGCATAATAAGGATGACTGGCATTTATGCAAAACTTTGTCATT
The DNA here is from genome assembly GCF_019393635.1 of Dromiciops gliroides. Classification (NCBI taxonomy): domain Eukaryota; kingdom Metazoa; phylum Chordata; class Mammalia; order Microbiotheria; family Microbiotheriidae; genus Dromiciops; species Dromiciops gliroides. The sequence continues at coordinate 317,707,681 of NC_057862.1, read as the reverse complement.
TACAAAGCATGCCTTACAAACATTAGCTCATTTAAATCCAGGTTAGCATTTGTTTTTCCCCTTAGCCTTTTCTCTTTATTAGCCTCTCAGGGTTGGTAGTTTTTAAAAAAATCATAATTATAATAATTTAAAAATCATCATAAGGAACATAATTATAATAGCCAATGTTTATATAGAACTTTAAGGTTTAAAAAAAGTTTTATATATACTATCTTATTTTTTTCTGCCCCAAACTCTGTGATTTAGTTATTACAGATACAACTATCTTCATTTTATGGATAGGGAAACTGAGTCTCAGATAGGTTAAGTAATTTGTTCAGCTTTCCAGAGATACTGATTCTGGCTCTAGAGAGGCAGAGTTCAACTCCAAGTCTCTCCTGACTTCAGATCTACATTGTTTCTACTACCCAAAATGAAATCAAGAACATTTAAAAGAGATTTTCCTATTAATCATAATCCAGCAATGCAAGAAACAATGTTGTGACTGTGTTTTGAAAAAAAAATTATAACTGCTTCTTAATCTGTAAACTCCTGTCTGGCTGGCTATCTGTAGGCTATTAGCTGCCTAAAACAGTCTGTAAGGGCTTTTTAAAAAATTCCCCAAATGCTTCTCCCAGACTGACAAGAAAAAGCCTCTTTTCAATTTAAGCAAATACCAGGGTTTATTGATATGGAACAAACTTAGAGATAAGGATAAAGTGAAATAAATTATATGACCTGACATTTAACTATTTAACTGTCTCCCTGCCCCGTGAAATCTCCTCCCTCGTCTCTCACCTGTGGGCATGGCTGGCCCCTGCAGCTATGCCTCACTCAGACCAGTTTGCCTCCCTCTCTCTAGCTTGCTGTTTGAGCTTTCTCATCTCCTTGGTCTCTCGGTCACGCACCCCCTTTCTCTGTAGTGTCTCCTTTCATCTCCTTTCTCCATCCTCCTTTTCACTGTCAGCCCTTTCCTTCTCTGCTCCCCTTGTGTCTCTACCCCCCAGGCTATAAAAACCTTCTCTCCTCTGAAACTCTGGCTGACTGTGCCCACACACCTCAAGCTAATTCACTGGTACCCTAGGGCCATGCCTAAGGCTATGCCGGGTGCACCCAGAGCTCCAGAAACCTGTGCATATCCCCCTGCTGAACAGGGCATGGGCGTGGCACGAGAAACTGTTTTGGGGAGAGCAGTCATGCTGGGGGAGGGGTGGCACGTTCAGGGGCCCCGAGGCTAATTTTAGCCTCTTACAGTTTTAAAGGGAGGAGAGGTGGGAGAAAGTTTTTCAAGGGTGACTTTGCCCATCTGACATTTAAAGCCCATTACAACCTGGCTCTAACCTTGCTACCTTTCCACCCTTGTATATTATATGCCTTCACATACTCTACAAGCTGGCCAAACTGGGTTTCCTGCTATTTCCCACACCCATTGCTCCAGCTACCAATTCTGTGCTTTTGCATAGACTGTGACCCATGCCTACACTGCATTCCCTTCTTATTTCCACCTCTTGGAATCTTTAATTCCCTTCAAAGCTCAGCTCTACAAGAAGCTTGTCCTGATCCATCCAGCTGCTTATTTTTTCTCCCCACAAATTAACTTTATATCTATTTGCATATATCAGTATATACTTACATGTTGTCTCTCCTAAGGGAATCTAAAGTTCTTGAAGACACACAGACTATTTAAAAAAAAAATTTGTCTTTGTATGCTCAGGTTCTACCACACTTCTGGGCATACAATAAATCCTTAGTAAATGCTTATTAATTGACAGGATGTCTGAACCAATTATAGGGATGTTGCCTTGCACTTCAAGAAGATAACAATATGTGAAAGAAGGTGGCCTATCAGTACCAGATTTCAAACTATATTCCAAAGCAGTTATTATGAGGAACATCTGGTATTGACTAAGAAATAGAAGGATGGATTAATGGGACAGATTAGCTACAGACACTATGGTAAATGAACATAGTAATCTAGTGTTTGACAAACCCAAAGATATAGACTTTGAGAGTAAGTACTCCTCATTTAACAAAAATTTTTGGGAAAACTGGAAAGCAGTTTGGCAGAAATTAGGCATAGTTCAACATCCCACACCATATACCAAGATAAGGTCAAAATAGATAAATTATGTAGACATAAAAGTTGATATCATAAGTAAATTAAGGAACATTTTGCCTATCAGCTCTATGAATTAGGGAAGAGTTTATGACCAAACAAGAGGTAGAAAGGACCATGGGAAGTAAAATGGATAGTTTTGATCACATAAAATAAAATAAAGAACCCTGTACAAATAAAACTAGTGCAGCCAAAATTAGAAGGAAACGGGAAAAATTTTTACAGAAAGTTTCTCTAATAAAGGCTTCATTTCTTAAATATATAGCAAACAGAATCAAATTTATAAATGATCAAAGGATGTGAACAGGCAGTTTTCATAAGATGAAGCCAAAGCTATCAATAGTCAAATTTTAAAATATTCTAAATCACTATTGATTAGGGAAATATAAATTAAAACAACTCTGAGATACCACCTCATATCTATCACAATGGCTAACAGAAAAGGAAAATGACAAATGCTAGAAGGGATGTGGAAAAATTGGGATACTAAATTTATTGTTGGTGGAGTTCTGAACTACTCCAGCCATTTTGGAGAACAATTTGGAACTATGCCCAAATGGCTATAAAAGTATGCATACCCTTTGATTCAGAAATTCCACTAATAGGTCTATATCCCAAAGAGATTTTTAAAAAGGGAAAAGGACTTATTTGTGTAAAAATATTTATTCCAGCTTTTTTATGGTGGCAAAGAATTGGAAATTGAGGGGATGTCCATTAATTGGGGAATGACTGATCAAATTTTGGTATGCTTGTGATGAAATACTACTGGGTTATAAGAAATGATGAGTAGGATGATTTAAGAAAAACATGGTAATACTTATATGAACTGATGAAAGTGAAGTGAATAGAACCAGGACTACATTGTACACAGTAATGGCAATATTGTAAATATGATCAACTGTAAAAGACTTAGTGACTCTGATCAAGACAATGATCCAAAACAATTTCAAAGGACCCATGATGAAAAATGCTATCCATCTCCAGAGAGAGAACTGATAAACTCTCAATGCAAACTAAATCATACTTTTAAATTTTTTTCTGGCTTGTCTGTGTTTTCTTTTGCAACATGGCTAATTTAGAAATATGTTTTTCATGACTTCACACATATAATGGATATATTGCTTGCCTTCTCTAGGGGTGAGGGAGAGGCAGAAGGGAAGGAAAGAATTTGGAACTCAAAATTTTTGTTTTTGTTTTTTTGTTTCTACGGGGCAATGGGGGTTAAGTGACTTGCCCAGTGTCACACAGCTAGTAAGTGTCAAGTGTCTGAGGCTGGATTTGAACTCAGGTACTCCTGAATTCAGGGCCAGTGCTTTATCTACTATGCCACATAGCTGCCTCCAGAACTCAAAATTTTTAAAAATTAAAGTTAAGTGCTCGCTTCGGCAGCACATATACTAAAATTGGAATGATACAGAGAAGATTAGCATGGCCCCTGTGCAAGGATGACACGCAAATTGGTGAAGCGTTACATATTTAAAAAAAAAATTAAAGTTAAAAAAATTTTACATGTAATTGGGAAATAACTAGCAAAAATAAAAAATATAGGTATGTGTGTGTGTATATATATATGTGTGTATATATATATATATATATATATATATATATATATATATATATAGAAGGTAACAACATTCACAGATTAGCTTATAAAAAGATTCATATGCTACAGCTGGCTGGTTTTAGGAGGGATTTTAATGACACAAAGGGTTATATATAGGAGTAATTAAGAAATACCCACTTAAATAACCAGTAAATCAAAGAAATTCCTACCCATATAAGGTTTGGTGCCAGCAACTGTGGTGATTTTCATTTCCTTGGTCAGCATGGCAGCAATGTTGAAGTCTGTAATGTGCACATGTCCTAAGGAAAAGAAAAGAGCCAACGTTAGTGATTAGGCCTTTTAGCCCCTGTGATGTAAATGAATTTCTATTTTAAAACAGCTGCCACTTTGTCTTCTTAACAACTGCTTCCGACTCAATCCTTATATACATCCATTAAAATCCCAGTTACCCAGTGTTCTGAGAAGCTGGAAGTAAAAGGTCAAAGTCTCCTGAACCACTTCTAGCTCCAGGACCTTGCACAATATCTAGCACAAAGTGTCACTGAATAAATGTTTGCTGATTTACTGATTGATGAAGTTGTTCCATTGGTTATATAGATGAATGAAAGCCCAAAGAGCTATAGAATGGTGCAGACCGTTTGATCCAGTGATATCACTGCTAAGGCTTGTATCCCAAAGATCTCCCAAAAAAGAAAGAAAGACCTATTTGTACAAAAATATTTATAGCACCTCTTTCTGTGGTGGTTAAGAATTGGAAATCAAAGGAATACCCATCAATTAGGGAATGGCTAAACAAGCTGTGGTATGTGATTGTAATGGAATATTGTGCTATAAGAAATGACAAGCTGGATGATTTCAGAAAGGCCTGGGAAGATTTATATGCACTGATGTATAATAAAGTGAGCAGAACCACGAGAATGTTGTGCACAGTGACAGCAATATTGTTTAATGAAGAACTGTGAATGACTTAACTATTCTCAGCAATACAATGATCCAAGATAATCCCAAAGGACTAATGATGAAATTTGGGGGAGCTAAATGGCACAGTAGATAGAGCACTGACCCTGGAGTCAGGAGGACATGAGTCCTCAGACACTTGACACTTACTAGCTGTGTGACCCTGAGCAAGTAACTTAACCGCTCATTGCCTCAAAAACTTCTGGTGTCATCTCCAGTTGTCCTGATGTAGATCTTACTACTGGACTGTGATGGCTGTGGAGAAGAGAAAGGCTGGTGACTTTGCATAGCCCTTCCTCACTTAAATCCAATTCATTGCAAGTCATGATACCTGTCATGGTCTTCTTTGAGAATGAAGGATAAACAACAATTATGGAATATACTATCTACCTCCAAAGAAAGAACTGATATTGAAAGCACACAGACTGAAGCATGCTATTTTTCACTTTCATTTTTCTTTTATTTAAGTTTTCTTATACAAAATGACTACTATGGTAATTTTTACATAATTGTACATTCATAACTATATCTGATTCCTTACCACCTCAGGGAGTGGGGAGGTGAGAGAGGGAAGGAGGGATAGAATTTCGAACTCAAAAATTGAAATAAAAATGTTTATAATCTATGGAAAATGTGATAACTTTGTCCAAGATTTGGCTGCAAATTTGTATTTGCATGGGGTGGGAAATGCATAAGATAGTAAACCAGCTTCCTACTTTTCAACTGAGTTGAGGCCCAGGTGTTACCAAGTGTCCAACCACAAGAATGTGGTAGTCAATCAAAACCCAAAAGAAGTGGCCAAAATTCTTATAGTAATCATATGCACTTTGTACTTTATCTAGGGGAATATGCAAAGGTATGCTGGAGCCAGCTCATTCATGAGAGCCAATTGTTAAATTTTCAGTATGAGTTTCTACTCATTGTAAATTGGCAAACGCTACAAATCAGGACTTGTTTTATTTTTTTGATTGTTTAGACTTAAGAAAGTGATGGAGGGGGCAGCTAGGTGGCACAGTGGATAGAGTACCGGCCCTGGAGTCAGGACTATCTGAGTTCAAATCCAGCCTCAGACACTTAACACTTACTAGCTGTGTGATCCTGGGCAAGTCACTTAACCCCAATTGCCTCACTAAAACAAACAAACAAAAAATACAAAAAACAAAAGCAAACAAGAGAAAGTGATGGAGAAAATATTAATAATTCAGATTAAACTTAAAAGTATGCCATAACTATAATATTTTCCTGAAAGCTGGTTGTTAATCATTTAGCAGCACACTTCTATGAATACACTTTTGTAATAGTGGGGAAATGAGATGCAATTTCTATTTAGAATTTTATTTTCCCAAGTTAAATGTAAATACAAATTTTGACGTCAATTTAAAAAAAAACTTTGTGTTCCAAATTCTCTTCCTCCCTCCCTGCCCCCAAGAACTCAAGCAATTCAATACAAGCTATACATGAGCAGTCATGCAAAACATTTCCACATTGGCCAGGTTGTGAGAGAAAACAGATGAAAACAAAACTTCAGGTAAATGAACTAACAAATAAAAAGTATGCTTCAATCTTATTCAGACACCATCAGTTCTCTCTCTGTAGATGGACTGCATTTTTCATAAGACCTTTGTGGTGGTCTTGGATCATTGCATTGCTAAAAATAACCAAGTCATTCACAGAAGATTATCTTGCAGTATTGCTGTTATTTTGTATACAGTACATTTCACGTTGCATCAGCTCATGCAGGTCTTTCCACGTTTTTCTGATAGCATTCTGCTCATCATTTTTTAAATAGTGAACTACATTTATATAGTATTTTAAAAAGAGATTTCCTGATTTTCGAGGGGGTGGAGCCAAGATGGCAAAGGAAAAACATTAAACCCACAGGACTCCTGATACAATCACCCCAAAAATAGCAATAAAAGAATATTTGGGGCAGAAAAATGCACAAAAATACGGGCTGAGAGTTTTCTCCAGCTATAGATAGATTTCAGGGGGCCATGCTGGGCCATGAATAAAGCCTAACCCCGCAATTGGGCCGACACACCAGACACCCACCAGAGGAATTTGCCCCAGTGCCTCTGAATCGGCCGCAGCACCGGCATCTTCTGGAACCAAGTGCACGGTTGGACTGAACAGCTGGCCTGGGGGTGTAAGTGCAGGGGTATCAGTGGACTAGGGGGAAGGATTCGACTGTCCCACCCCAGAGGGGAACCAGGAAGAAATCCTGAGCGTTGGGAGACCCAGGTGGGGAAGGGAAGCAGGGGAGCAGTCTCATCGGAAGCTGAGAACCACACCACAGAAAGCTTTACCTGTTGGTTACTTAGTAAGTAGGCCTGAGGTTATCTCTGGACCTGAGAACAGGCCAGGTGAGATTAAAACCTGCCCCCCTCCCCAACCTAAAACACCTGGGACCCTCTGAAGCTGAGAACAGGAGTGGAGCCGAGAAGCAGCCCCCCCCCCCCCCAGTGGAGAGTTTAAAATCCCCCGCACCACACTGTAGCTTGAACAGTGTGTCCTGGAAGCAGCACCACACTTTAAGAAGGAGTTAAAAGCCAAGAAATAGTAAGCCAGGATGAGTAGGCAGAGAAAGAAGAAGACCATTGAAAACTTCTTTGGGGTTAAGGTAGACCACAATACAACCTCAGAAGAAGATAATAACAGGGTCAAAGCTCCAACATCCAAAGCTTCCAAGAAAAATATGAACTGCTCTCAGGCCATGGAAACTCTCAAAAGGGACTTTGAAGAGAAAGTAGGAGAAATAGAAAGAAGATGTAGAGAAAAGGAGGAAAGAATGGAAAGGGAAAGGAGAGTGATGCAGGAGAGTCATGAGAAAAAAGTCAACAGTTTGAAAAGTCAAATGGAAAAGGAGATTAAAAAACTGTCTGATGAAAATAATTGCCTAAGAATTAGGATTGAACAAATGGAAGCTAGTGACCTTATGAGAAACCAAGACACAGTAAAGCAAATCCACTTGAATGAAAAAAATAGAGGGCAATGTGAAATATCTCCTTGGAAAAACACCTGACCTAGAAAATAAATCTAGGAGAGATAATTTGAAAATTATTGGACTACCTGAAAACCATGGCCAAAACAAAAGTTTAGACACCATCCTCCGAGAGATTGGGAGGGAAAATTGCCCTGATATTCTAGAAGCAGAAGCTAAAATGGAAATTGAAAGAATCTACCAATCACCTCCTGAAAGAGATCCCAAAAGGAAAACCTCCAGGAATATTATAGCCGAATTCCAGAACTCTCAGGTGAAGGAGAAAATACTGTAAACAGCTAGAAAAAAGGAATTCAAATATTGGAGCCCCAATAAGGATAAATCAAGATCTAGAAGCTTCTACATTAAAGGACTGAAGGGCATAGAATATGATATTCTAGAGGGCAAAGGAACTGGGACTTCAGCCAAAAATCACGTACCCAGCAAAACTGAGTATAATCTTTCAGAGGCAAAAATGGGATTTCAATGAGAAAGAGGTCTTTCAAGCATTTGTGATGAAAATACCTGAACTGAATAGAAAATTTGACTTTCAAATACAAGACCCTGGAGAAGCATAAAAAGATAAACAGGAAAAAGACTTCATGAGGGATATTAAATGATCAAACCATTTACATTCCTACATGGGAAGATAATACTTTGAAATCATAAGAACTGTTTCAGTAAGAAATTCACAGAAGACAGGGCTGAACTGAATACGAAGGGATGATATCTGTAAAGCATTTATGCTTTGTTCTTTGTAGGGCAGACAGGGTGGGGTATCTTATGTCTGGGGCTGGATTTGGGCTTGGGGCCTCCTAGGACCAGGGCTGGTGCTTTGTCCACTGTGCCACCTAGTTAATCCATGATGACATCATTAAAATAGGGTTGAGGTGTAGGAGGAATAAACTGGGGGAGGGAGAAGGGGAGAGATGGTCTGGGGAGAGGTAGTTCACATGAAGGAAACAAGAAAAAAGTTTATGGAGGAGAGTAGAAGAGGGGGAAGGAGTTGGGGAGTGAGTGAACCTTACTATCATCAGAATTGGCTCAAAGAAGGACTAACATACATACTCAAGTAGGTATAGCAATATATTTTTGCTCTGGGGGTGAGGGAGAAAAGGGGAGGGGGGAAGAAGGGAAGGAGGAAAGGGCAGACTCGGGGAGAGAGGAGTAAAAAGCAAAAACACTTTCAAGGAAGATGAAGATGTTCTGCATTACTGCACCAGTATGAAATATTGAATTGCTTGATCTCACAGGGAGGGTTGAAGAGGGAGGGAGGGAGGAAGAAAACTTTAGAACACAGAATTAGCTCAGGGACCCTGATCTCATTGGAGTGGGCTCATGGAGGGGATAGCTTTCATACCCAATTGGGAGGAGCAATCTATTTAACCGTGCAGGAAAATAGGAGGGGAAGAGGATAAGGAAGGAAGGGTGAAAAAAGGGAGTGCAGAGCAAGGGGGAGGATAGTCAGAAGTAAAACATTTCTGAGGAGGAATAGGTAAAAAGAAGACAGAGTAAATGTCATCGGAAGGGAGTGGGATGGAGAGAAATAGTTATGATGATTGATTATAATGGCAAAATGTATGGTTCCTACTTTGCTGGGCTTTTATGAAGAAAATTCTCTGTCAAGCTTAAGGTACTATATACAGGTTATGATGAAGAGGATACTATCAGAAAAACCTGGAAAGATCTACATGAACTGAAGCAGAGTGAAATATACTGTATACAAAATAACAGCAATAGTGGGGAATAATCTGCCAGGAAGCATGTGGTTATTTTCAGCAAGGCAATGATCCAATATAACCCTGAAAGACTTATGAAGATTGCAGCCCATCTGCAGAGAAAGAATTGATAGTATCTGAAAACAGAAACACATTTTTTTCTTTTCCTCTTTGACAATTCCTTAATCAGAAGTTTTGATTTTTTTGACTGTTTTCTCTCACAACTAGCTAATATGGGAATTTTTCCATGACTACTCATGTATAACTTATTTTGAATTGCTTGAGTTCTTGTGGGTGGCAGGTGTGAATGGAGGGGGCGGGGAAGAGAAGTTGGAACACAAAGTTTTAAAAAATTTGATGTTAAAATTTTGTTTATACATATATTTTGGAAAATAAAATTCTACTCAAACAAAAAGAAAAAAGAAATTTCCTTACAATAAATCCATGAGGTTGATTCTTGCAACAATAGTAGTAGATAACATTTATATAATACCTTATACCTGACAGAGAATTTTCTTCACAATAGCCCAGCAAAGTAAGTACCATATGTTTTATCATCATTTGATATCCCATTATAATTATTCTCTTCTCCACGCTTAATGTCCCCAGTTTCTTCAATAGGTTCTCCTATCAAATGGTGCTGAGAGTCCACTCAACATCCTTGCTGACTGCTTCTTGAGGCATTCTGGCTTGTCAACTATCGTCCTGATGTGGTCTGACCTGGGTAGAGGACAGCAGGACCACAACGCCTCTCATGCTGGACATGTAACTTGTGTTAATGTAGTCTAAAATTTTGTTGTGAGATTCACTGTTCCTCAGGGGATAGAGAATTGGCCTTGGAGACAGTAAGACTGGAGTTCAAGTTGTTTTTCTGATATATACTGACTGTATTACTCTGGTAAAATTACATAGCTTTTCTTTCTTTCTTTTTTTTAAAAAAATTTAGAATTAGAAATCAAAGGAATGCCCATCAATTGGGGAATGGCTAAACAAAGCTGTGGTATATGATAGTGATGGAATATTATTGTGCTATAAGAAATGATAAGCAGGATAATTTCAGAAAGGCCTGGAAAGACATGTATGAACCAATGTATAGTGAAGTGAGCAGACCCAAGAGAACATTGTGCACAGAGACAGCAATATTGTTCAAAGAATTGTGAATGACAACTATTGTTAGCAATGCAATGATCCAAGACAATCCCAAAGGACTATTGATGAAACATACTATCCACCTCCAAAGAAAGAACTGATATTGATAGAACACATATTGAAGCATGCTATTTTTCACTTTCTTTCATTTTTTTCCTTTATTCAAGTTTTCTTGTACAAAATGACTAATATGGTAATATTTTACATAACTGTACATGTAAAACCCATATCTGATTGCTTATTGCCTCAGGAAGGGGGGAGGGGATGGAGGGAAGGAGGGATAAAAATTGGAACTCAAAACTATAAATAAAAATGTATATTACTTAAAAATAAAGGAAAAAATAAAAGCTAAATTGAAACCACTGTGAAATTTTTTATTGTAGTTTATTTTAAATAGTATCTTATTTTTTCCAGTTACATGTAAAGATAGTTTTCAACATTTGTTTTTATAAGATTTTGAGTTCCAATTTTTTCCCTCCCCCTGCTCTCCCGTCCCTAAGACAGCAAGCATTCTGATAAAGATTATACGTGTACAATCATGTTAAGCATATTTCCACATTAATCATGATGTAAAAGAAGAACCAGGATAAAAGGAGAAAACCACAAGAGAGAAGAAACAAAACAAAACAAAAATCCCACAACAAAAGTGAAAATAATATACTTCAATCTGGATTCAGACTCCATAGTTCTTTTTTTGCATGCAGAGAGATTTTCTATCATGAATCTTTTGGAATTGTCTTGGATTATTGTATTGCTGCAAAGAGCTAAGTCTATCACAGTTCACATAGACTTTCAATAAATGACCCAGGTAACTCTCTAAGACTGGATATTGCAGACCTGTATTTTGTAGAGTTTCCAACACCAACAAAATCATAGGTTTAGACCCCAAAAGTTACCATGTTTGACTGTATTGCTGACTCATTTTAAATTGATCTCCACTGGAAGTCCACCAGGACCCCAGGCCTCTTTTACATTAACTTCTTTCTAAGTAAGCTTTCCACATCCTTTTCATGTGCTTTTGATTTAAAAAAAAATTGGGGGGCAGCTAGGTGGCACAGTAGATAAAGCACTGGCCTTGGATTCAGTAGTACCTGAGTTCAAATCCAGCCTCAGACACTTGACAGTTACTAGCTGTGTGACCCTGGGCGAGTCACTTAACCCTCATTGCCTCTCCAGGAAAAAAAAATATAAGTACAGGGATTAATACTTATCTTTATTAAATTTCACCTTGTTCTAGACTGTTGGGATCTTTTTTGATCCTCATTCTGTCTTCCAATGTGTTAATTATTCCTCCCAGCTTTATCTAAATTTGTAAATTTAATAAATAGACTAGATATGTTTTCATCCCAGTCATTGATAATAGTGTTGAATAGCTTGGGGCCGAGAACAGATCCCTAGGACACTCTACTAGAGACCTCAATCCATTTGACACCAATCCATTAACCAACATTCTTTATATCAGGTCAGTCTGTACTTGGGAAGAGTATATGTTTGGTGGGGGTAGGAAGGAGTTATATGTTATTAAAATAACTGGGGCAACCAGTCAGGATAACACAGGGTCTAGCAGCTTCTACATTAAAGGACTGGAGGGCATGGAATATGTTATTCCAGAGGGCAAAGGAAATGGGATTACAACCAAGAATCACCTACCCAGCAAAACTCAGTATAATCTGTCAGCGGAAAAATTGGGACTTTAATGAAAAAGAAGACTTTCAGATATTTGTGATGAAAGGACCTGGACTGAATGGCAAATTTGACTTTCAAATACAAGACCCTAGAGAACCATAAAAAATTGGAGTTGGAGGACATACCTGGGACTGTACAGTGGGTTACTGTCTTGTGTCTGAGGTTGGGTTTTGGCTGGGATCCCCCTGGGTCCAGGGGTGGTGCTTTGTCCACTGTGTTACCTAGCTGCCCCATGATGACATCCTTAGGGTTAAATTGAGGGGTGAAGGGAATGCACTGGGGGAGGGGGAAGGGCAGAGGTGAAACCCTACATGAAAGAAACAGGAAAAGGCTTATGGAGTGGGGGAAGAGATGGGAGAGGAACAGGGCAGTAAATGAATTTTACACTCTTCAGAAAAGGCTCAAAGACCTTAAACTCATCAGAGTTGGCTCAAGGAGGGAATAACATACATCCTCAATTGGGTGGAGTAATCTCTCTAACCCTGCAGGAAAATAGGAGGGGAAGGGAATAAAGAGAGAGGGGCAAAAGAAGGAAGGGCAGAGTTGGGGGGGGTGGAAATAGACAGAAGCAAATCCTTTTGAAGAGTGATAGGATGAAAGAAGATGGAAAATAGAATAAATATCATGGGGAAGGGAATAAGATGGAAGGGAAAGAGTTAACAATAGTGAAAAGGGGGAAAATTGTACAAAAAATATTTATAGCAACTCTTGGTGGAGGCTAGGAATTGAGAATCAAGGGAATGTCCATCAATTGAGGAATGATGGAAGAAGCTGTGCTGTATGATTGTGGTGGAATGGTCATGTGCTATAGGAAATGACAAACAGGATGATCCCAGAAAAACCTGGAAAGACTAATGAACACTGATGTACAGTGAAGTGAGCAGAGTTGGGAGGACATTGTGCATAGTGACAGCAGTATTGTTCAATGAGCAAATGTGAATGACTTAACTGCTCTCAGCAATTCAATGATCCAAGACAATCCCAAAGAACTAATGAGGAAGTTTACTATTCATCCTCATAGAAAGAACTGATAAAAAGAACACTTGTGGATTATACATATATAACCTGGTTGTGATCTTGTGGAGGGGGGAGGAAAGGGAGGGAGGGAGGGAGAAAAATTTGGAACTCTAAATCTTATGAAAATGAATGTTGAAAACTACCCTTACATGTAACTTGAAAAAATAAAATAAATGTTTGTTGCTAAAAAAAAAAAATAACTGGGGCAAATAGATGATGCAGTGGATAGAACACTAGCCCTGGAGTCAGGAGGACCTGAGTTCAAATGCAACCTTAGACACTTGCTAGCTATATGACCCTGAACAAGTCACTTAACTCAGATTACCTCCAAGAAAAATAGAAATAAAAAATAAAACATCTGATTGCCTGATATTGCTTTTTAAGGGAGTCTGATTTTCAGAAGAAAAAAGTAACTGTGGCTAAGAAATGTAAGTGTTTTCTTGCCAAGAAATAGTTCTTTTGTTTTTCTCCTTTCTTTGCAGATTCATTGTAGCTTTTCTTGGCAGATAGGTTTTGAAGGAATATGTGGAAGGATTGTAGAATAGAGGATAGAAAGCTGACTTGGGAAAGAGCTGAGATTAAATCTTGCTTCTGACATATGTGACTATGTGACACCAGGCAAGTCACTTAATTTCCTCATGTCCCTAGATTATTTTCTAAGACTATAAACTGATAATCTTCTCTGGTAAATTTCCTCTCCTGGACTTCCCTAAATTGAATAAAAAACCACAGATCCATACCCCCCCAAAAAACCCCAAGACAGAAATTTTGCCATTAAAGCTGTGCACCCCACTGTAATGTCCCTGGTCTTCTAGGACCCCATTGTTTTAACAGCTACGGCATTAAACTTGTAACAATGATAAAGGGAAAAGGTGATATTGATGTAGAAATCGAGACAGGTAAATCTTAGACTTTGTTAGCGTCATGTCAGGAAATGGTAACTTATCCAGAAGACCTCAACTCCTTGACATTTTTATTTGTCTCTGTTAGTATTGTTTCAATGCTTTGTCCTCAACAGGGGGAGAACGATTGTTTTCTTTTATGGCAGCTTAAATTGAACATGTCAAACATAACTGCCTTCTCTTTGAATGCTCTGAAGATTCTATTGCAGGTAAATTTCATTGCCTCTCCCAATTTGGTATTTATTATTGATTTTATTTTCTAAAGATGACAACAACAGATAGAACGTGTGCTTATATTTTTGAAAGGAATAAGAATAAAACTGAATTGTGACCAAAATCTGAAGTGTCCTTGTCTGGATTGTCAGTTAGATGAGGTGACCTCTAGGCTGGGGTGTGTTGGTAAATGTTCAACAACTGCCTCTAAAAAAAAAAGCGTTCTCATGACATCCTTTTAGGTTTAAAATGAATTTGGGGGGCGGGGCAATAAGGGTTATGTCACTTGCCCAGTGTCACATAGCTAGTAAGTGTCAAGTGTCTGAGGCCAGATTTGAACTCAGGTCCTTCTGAATCCAGGGCCAGTGCTCTATCCACTGTGCCACCTAGCTGCCCTTAAACTTAATTATTAACATTTTCTCCATCTCTTTCTTAAGTTTAGACAATCAACAAAACAGTAAGTACATCAAGTTCTGATTTGTAGTTTTCACTGACTTCTAGGGTGTAAATGCTTGCATTAAAAATTTAACAATGGGCTTCCAGGGCCCTCCGTTTCTTTTGTTTTTTGTTTTTGTTTTTTTGGTCAGGGAATTGGGGTTAAGTGACTTGCCTAGGGTCACACAGCTAGTAAGTGTCAAGTGTCTGAGGCCAGATTTGAACTCAGGTCCTCCTGAATCCAGGGCCCGTGTTTTATCCACTGCACCACCTAGCTGCCCTCCTGTTTTCAAGACTTTTAATTCTGTGCTGTAACTTTTGTTGTTCAGTCCTTTTTCAGTTGTGTCCAGCTCCTCACAGCCCCATCTGTGGTTTTCTTGGCAAAGACACTAGAGTGGTTTGTCATTTACTTCTCCAGCTCATTTTATAGATGAGGAAACTGAAACAAAGAGGGTTAAGTGAGCTGCCAAGGGTCACACATCTAGTAAGCGTCTGAGGCTGGATTTGAACTCAGAAAGATGAGTCTTCCTGACTCCAGGCGCAGCTCTCTATCCACTGCAACACCTGACTGCCCCCCACCCCTGTACTGTAATAGCAATTTAAATATATCACTATGATGCCTGTTATTATCATGGTGCAGAGGAAGGAATGTTTACTTGTAGCCAGAGGATCTGGGTTCAAAACCTGGTTCTGCCATCTATAACCTGCACGAACTTGGGTAAATCTCTGGCCCAATCACTCTGGGTCTGTTTCCTCAACTGAAGATTAGAGGGTTGGAGTACACGAAGAGAGGCGGTATAGCATCATGAATAAGACAATGGACTTTAGGGTCAGGAAGATCTGAATTCAAATTCCATCTCAGGCACTAGCAGAAAGAGACCCTGGGCAAGTCACATAATTTCTCTCGGCCTCACTTTCCTTATATGTAAAAGGAGTTTGGACTGTCTTTTGTCTTTCTCTCTATCCCCAGTGCTTAGTATGATGCCTGGCACATAGCAGGTCCTTATGAAATGGTTATGACTTACTGATGTACTGGTCTCCAAGGTCTATTCCAGGTCTAGGGCTTTGATCCTATAAACCAATGACCTTGAAAGTACCTTCATTCCTACATTTATGACTCCAGAGTTGTTCCTATAGTATAAGTTGTTCTCTGATACCTCATTGTGCCATAGAAACAATGCTGGTTCTCAAAAGTTATGCCCCCTGGATTCAGGAGGACCTGAGTTCAAATCCGGCCTCAGACACTTAACACTTACTAGCTGTGAGACTCTGGGCAAGTCACTTAACCCCAATTGCCTCACTAAAAAAAAAAAAATTATGCCAGTGGATCACATTCTGACTTCTCTAGAAAGCCTCTGAGTGGGCAGATGCTTGAGTCAGGCGGCTGCTTTGTCTGTTATCTGAGGACCGGCCTAGCCAAATTCTGAGAGGCCCATCACCAGAAGGCCACCCACTAGGCAAGGGATTGTTTTTGTCTCACTAATTAAACACTGTCCATTAAGGTGTGAAAAGACTACTTTATGCATTGGTGGAAGGGATACTCAGACCAATGATATCACAAATATTCTGAAGTATGAGCTAGGGCAAAATAATATTTTAGAGTTGATTCTTGTAGTCTCATTCAAAATGCTTTACAGACCCAATGGTCTTCCCAACATCATCCGAGGGAGGGAGGGAGGGAGAGAGAGAGAGAGAGAGAGAGAGAGAGAGAGAGAGAGAGAGAGAGAGAGAGAGAGAGAGAGAGAGAGAGAAGGGGAAGAGGAGGGGAGGGGAGGGAGGGAAGGAGAGGAGAGGAATGGAGAAGAGAGGGAAGAGAAGAGAGGAGAGGAAAGGAGAGGAGAGGAGAGAGAGTTGAGTTGTAGGAGTCAGATAGTGTTCCTATTCCACAGGAAAATGGGGCCTAAAAAAGTTAAGGGATTTAGCTAAAGTCCCATTTACTGAGGAAGAGGATGACATGGGATTACAGGTTTACAGTAGCACAGAACTGCAGAGCTGAAAGAGATTATTTTACAAAATGAGAGAACCAAGGACCAGAAAAGACATCGACTTGGCTCAGGTCACATAGCTATTAAGTGGAATAAACAAGACTTGAACCCAGGTTTTCTGAATCCAAACCTGGTCCTCTTTCCAGTCCACCACACTGACCGGATATCCCTTATCTGGGTCATTGCATGGATTCTCAGAGTGAGAATTATCTGGCATCCCTAGTTGGCCCATGGCCTAATACAAGTTATGGGGAAATGTGCCATTTTAAAAAAATGAATATTTTTTCTGGTAAATTCAGGGCAATGAGGGTTAAGTGACTTGCCCAGGGTCACACAGCTAGTAAGTGTCAAGTATCTGAGGTCACATTTGAACTCAGGTACCCCTGAATCCAGGGCCAGTGCTTTATCTACTATACTACCTAGCTGCCCCCCAAAACAGAATTTTCTACTTCAGGTTTGAATAAACATTTTAAAAATGACAAAAAGGACCACTTATAAAGTCCTCAAAGTATGGTATATGGCACATAGTAAGTGCTTAATGTTTGTTGACTGATTAATTTAACAGGTAGCCACCATATTGGTTTTCTAAGAGTTTTAGATTATATTATTTAAACTTCTGTTTGTGGATGATGTTTTGCTGATCTTCATCAAGCCCCAGAACAATAGAGATCCATGATTTTTGAATTGTTTTTGACTGGACCTATGCTTTTAACAACTTAGGGAACTCTGGGTAAAAAAATGCCTTTTATTTTATTTTTTAAATTAATTAAATTTTTTTTGGTGGGGCAATAAGAGTTAAGTGACTTGCCCAAGGTCACATAGCTAGTAAGTGTCAAGTGTCTGAGGTCGGATTTGAACTCAAGTCCTTCTAAATCCAGGGCCAGTGCTTTATCCACTGTACCACCTAGCTGCCCCCGAGAATGCCTTTTATTAAAGATGATCAATACCTGCTCTGCAACTTATAGTCTTAGAGAGTTGTGTGGGGGCACTGAGAGGTTAAGTGATTTCGCTGGGATCACACATCTGTGTATTGGATATAGTACTTGAATTCAGATCTTCCTGACTCTGAAGTGAGCCCTGTATCCCCTATGCCATGAGTGCCTTTGATCCATAACTCAAACCAAATGGATGAAAAATGCCCGTTGTTTAGACTCTGCCATGCATCTGGATGTTTGGGCTATAAAGTTAGAACAGTATTACTCATAGATGGTACAGGCAATGCAGAGAGATAATGAATTGGGCCCAAAATTGAATAGGAGTTAAAGGGCAAGCTGTATTTTACTTGGGAAACTATATAGTGTTTTTAGTCATTCCAAGCAGCTTCCTAACACAAAACTCCTCTCTTCTGATGATGGTGACAAATGCTGGGACGATGCAATCTCCTAAGAATCAAATTGTTGGTGACACAAAGGGTGATATAATAGGGATGCACAGAGGATACATGTAAGCTGGAACACATTTCCAATGGTTACCTATGTGCAAGAAGTGGCACAAGGGATATCATTAAGGAAATGTATGGTTGGAAAGGACAGCTCAAGGAGCAAGAGTGAGGAATATAGCCTGGATCCTGAAGTATCCTCACAGGCATCCACAAAACAGAAAAGCATAGAGGAAGGGTTCCATTCACTGGGGAGATTCCATGGAGGATCTATGGGAGGACATAAACATGACTTGCACAGGGTTGAGGAGGTGGGGAAGGGTTGTGATATGAACTTGTGGTGGTTTCATCCACATCAATGTAGATTCAGAGCTGGAAGGGACCTTAGAGGTCATCTACTCCAGCTCCTTCATTTTATAGAAGAGGAAACTGAAGACCAGAGAGGTTAAATGATTTCCCCCAAGTGACCCATGAAAAACATGGCGAGCTGGGTATCTGATTCCCAATCCAGTACTCATCTAACTGTGTTATGCTGCTCTTCAATGGAACACATCACTGGGTAGTAAATGAGCAGGATGATTAGCCCCTCTACACTATTACTTTGATGCAGATGTACAAGAACCAGTCTAGAGAACATACTTCCCTAACTTCCATCACCTCTAGCTCATTCAGGTGACTTTGGGAGGGTGAATAATAGGGCAAGGTGATCAGAAAGGAGGCACGGCATTATGATACCAAATAGGCTGGATGGCTCTGGTTAAGGCTTGGTGGCAGAACAAGCAAGAAGATGAAATTGAAAAAAAAAACCAAGGAGGGAGGGTCATAGCAGTTACATATTATGTTTATTTGAAAATAATTACTTTATGTCATTGGCAAATCCTTTTGGGATTATAGATTTGGAATTGGAAGGATTTGAATCCAACTCCTTCATTTTTACAAATGAGGAAACTGAGACAAAGAGACTTGTCCAGGGACTCATAGTAATTATAGAAGCAGGGATTTGAACCCAGGTCTTCTTGTCTTGAGGTTTAGTGCCCTAGCTTCTCTATCAAGCTGCCCTTTGCCTTTATAGTAGAGGTAAAATCTTCAACACTTCAAAATGCGTGTTGTGTTTAAAGAGGAGCCATGTTAGGTGATGCAGAGGACAAAGCGTGGAACTTGGAGTCAAGAAGATACGAATTCAAATCCTTGCTTCAGACACTTTCTGGCTGTGTGACTCTGGGTAAGCCTTATTTTCCTCATCTGTAAGATGGGGAAATACTTGCACCTCACTTACAGGGTTATTGTGAGGAATAAATGAGATAATGTATCCAGAGTGCCTGGCAAACCCTAAGGCACTGTATAAATGCTAGCTATTACTATTATTTGAAATGATCAGATTGATTCTATTTTTAATTGATCCTATTTACAAGTAATTGATTTTGTCCTGTAACTGCCCAAGTCATGATTCTTTTTATCTGAACTTAGTTCAGGAATTCAGCTGTCCTGTAAGGAGTTAGGTTTAGAAATACAGTTCTCCTGTTAATCACTCTTCTATTCTTGTGTCAAGGAAATCTGTTACCTTTGAAGGAGGCAAGTAGACACCAGGGAGTCTGGTCTAGAATCTTTACACCGCTAAACTATCCTTTAAGGATGTCTGGTTTGTTATCCAAGGAAGTCTGGTCCACTCTCTAACTGTGTAAGTGGACTCAAATAGTAAACACTTCTTAGTCACAGGAGGGAAGGAGGGAGTTGTTGCTAGCCCCTCATTCCCAATTTCCAACCAATCATGATGCTGTCTACACTATAACCAATCACATTGTTTTCCCCACTTACCCAACTCTATTTTTTGTTCTCTTGTACTTCCCCAAACTATGGGAAGGCTAGTAAGATCTACCTCAGGGTCTTGGGTTATTGAGAGGTCATAGATCCAATTTATTGGTCATTGCTAGCCTAACTAATAAATGGATCATGCTCAGGCCATTGTCTCTCAGTTTACTTTAATTTTCAAACATAACACATTACCACATTATTATTTTTAAATGAAGATCTTCCATCTATATAATCCTGTATAGCTTTCAAAATGCTTTCAAATACAGCCTCTCATTTCATCTTCAAAAACAAACAAACCAACCCTTATGGGGTAGACCATGCAATATTATCCCCATTTTGTGGATGAAGAAGCTGATACTCAAAGCATTTCAGAGTTGGAAAGGCCTTTAACGTTCAATCGACATAGCTCCTTTAAGCTAAGAGAGGGAATGATTTGCCCAAGGTGATTTTCTTAGTGGGTGATAGAGGTAGGACACAAGACCTGAGAGGACTTGGGTCTTCTAATTACCTCACATGTCCCCCCTCACAGTGCAGATGGTCAGGGACCCAAAGCAGCTCCTGACAACACTGGCCCACTCATGGCTCTCTTAAGCCAACAATCCCAGTGGTTTCCTGGGCCTGTGGAGAAGCATGGATTCCATTCTGAGCTGCAGTCTTATTTTCAGGCCTTGTGTCAGGCACAGTTTAACAGAAAACGTTCAGGGTTGCCTGCTCTACTCGTCTGCCATCTGCACTGTTAGAACAGCACAAAAGCTACATCAGGACGTGTTTATCAGCTGGTGACTGAGGGACCGTCAAGTGTGTGGCAGTGTGAGGCAAAGAATTGTGGTAGGAAAAGCAGTGAACTGAGAGGTGAACCCCGAGTCTTCCAGTTCCACTGATTGCCAATTAATTACTTAGGTGGTTGTGAACCAGACTTGTCCTCTCTCCAAGCCTCAGTTTCTTCTTCTGTAAAATGAGAGGACTGAGATCCTCCCAGCTATGAAATTCTAAGATTCTATGGAATACTGTTGGGCAAGCCACTTAATCTCCCTGGGCCTCAGTTTTCTCAACTGTAAATTGGGACTAGAAATCCCTGAATACCTTATAAGGTTGTGATGATGACCAAATCAGGTAATAAATCTCATTTGTGAAGAAACTTTAACAAATATAAAGGGGCGGGGCAGCTAGGTGGTGCAGTGGATAAAGCACTGGCTCTGGATTCAGGAGGACCTGAGTTCAAATCCAGCATCAGACACTTGACACTTACTAGCTATGTGACCCTGGGCACTTAACCTTCATTGCCTTGCCAAAAAAATTTTATATATATTTATATTTATATATATATATATACATACATACATACATACATACATACATAAAGGGATAAGCAAATAAAGGGTATGTTATGATTATTTGCACATTTTTTTAATCTGGCTATGAAGTTGCCTTGGACTCCTAGGGTTCAGTGGGGAAAGCATCGAACTAACTGGGAGCCAAGAGACATAGGATTTAATCCTGACTTTGCCATTAATCCTGACCTGTGTGACCTAAGAAATCACTTCTCCTTTCTGGGCATCAGTCTCCTCAACTTTAAAATGGAGAAGTCAGACTAGACCAATCAATTAATCAATCATCACAAATTCAATAAGTCCCATGTGCCAGGCATTGTGCTAGGACTGGGAATATAGCAACAAAAATACCCTTGGGGAGTTTCCATTATAAGGTGGAGAGAAAACAAATAACTATATAAAGTGTATTTACAAAAGAAATACAACATAATTGGGTGAAGGAGGCATTAGTAGCTGGAGAGCCCTGAGGATGGCTATTTGGGTCCCTTCTAGCTCTAAATCTGTGACCTTTGATCAATTATTGACTTAATAGCTGTGAGAGGTATAGGGAAGAGGAACTAATCTGCACTGATTCTGATCCTCCCCAATATATATGTATATGTATATGTATATATATATGTATATGTATATGTATATGTATAAGCATACACATACGCATATGTATGTGTATGCATATGCATATATGTATATGTACGCGTATATGTATACGCACATATCTTATTATACATAAACATTTTCCAATTATATGCTTTTCTAATGAAATACCCTTTATGAGAGTGTATTCTTGTCATTTGCCTTTTTCCTCTAAAAGCAAAGTTCAGAATGTACAAGAACATAACCTCTGGTAAGGACAGGGCAGAGCTTCCTCTCTGAAAACAAAGTTTGTATTTAGATTCCATCTCAGTCCATTGCTTGGCTCATGTCTGAGATCTTTCTTGATTAGTAGAACTGCTAGAATGATTTGCCTTGGTCTCATCAAGAACATCTAGTAGAGATGGACTTTGGCCTTCCTGTGCACTAGGAGGAAAAGGCAGATTGAAAATGTATTTTCTAGAGGTACCATGGGCTGATTGGAATTGAATGAGTTCCCCAGTCTAGCTAGATGGCAGACAGAAGTTTTTGGAGTCACACTTTGGCCATATGTAAGAATTAACCAAAAAACTCACGGGGAAGACAGTGCACAGTCTTCATGGGGTCTATTTTGATATAAAACTGGTTTGGACACAGCAAAAGAATGTAAGAAAAATCAGAGCTTTGAAGATTCTTTCCCAAGGGGAAAGGCCCACCATGCATAATTCAGCTCACTCAGAATAGACATTAATGTGCTACTGCTGCTGTTTGGGGAAGAAGGAAATAGCTGGACTTATAAAAGGTGCTTAGCTTGTCCCATCAACTTTTCCCTTACTAACCCATCACAAGGGCAGTCAAGAGGCCTACAAAGTGAGAGATAATAGAAAAGTCACAAGATTCATGGTAAGAAAATAAATGAGCTGAGGCACCGATCTCCAAACTGTATCAACATTTGGCATGATTCTGAGTAAAAAATAACTTAATGCTAAGGTTTTCACAAATGAAGACTGAATGGCCACTATTTGGGAAAGCAGTGGAGTATAGCAGCAAAACAATTGAACTGGAAATTAGGAGTCATCGATTCGAGTCCCAGTTCTGCCATTTTTTAGCTGTGTGACCTTGGACATGCAAGACGGGTGCATTCCTTTTTTTTTTTTTTTAAATATTTTTATTTATTTATTTATTTATTTTTTTGGTGAGGCAATTGGGGTTAAGTGACTTGCCCAGGGTCACACAGCTAGCAAGTGTCTGAGGCCGGATTTGAACTCAAGTACTCCTGAATCCAGGGCTGGTGCTTATCCACTGCACCATCTAGCTGCCCCGGGTGCATTCCTAAAGACCTACTCTATGGCAAGTTAACCTCAGGCCAAATACCTGCTGGACACCCCCAGCTTTGCTACAGAGATGTATGCAAGCGAGACTTGAGGGTTCTGGGAATAGACATCGGCGGATGGGAGGAGATGGCCAAGGACTGTGCCTGATGGAGTTCAGTACTAAGGAGCAGCTTGCGCACAGCTGAGATGGCCCTTCAAGCTTGGGAGGAAGAAAAACGAATGAGACGCAGGAACTGATGGGCAACAGAGGGCGCAGTTTTCCGATGTCCTCGTTGCGGCAGGAGCTGCAGCTCCCGTATTGGACTGCACAGCCACACTGTGGCCTGTGGCTCTTCAAGGCACTGATCCATGGTCGTCCGCGACTGGTGGAAGCCTACTACTACTACTATCTGCTTACCTTGGACAAGTTACTCAACATCTCTGGGTCTCAGTTCTGTAAGGTAGGTCTAATGATCTCTGCCTACATTATTAGATGATTATAAGAACCAAATGAGATAACCTATCTCATTTGTGAAGTTACTTTAGAAAATATAAAGGGATATGCCAAATAAAGTATGTTATGATTCCTCTGTGGAGAAGAGGCCAGCAGCCCTGCCACCATCTACCCTGACTGCCTGCTGTTCTCTCTTCTCTGTCATATATCAATGTCTTTACTTCCACCCTGGTCCCATAGCCACCATCCAGGCAAGCAACTCTTGGGGAGATGAGACTTGATCATTGCCTCTTTAGGTACTGCAGTCCCTACCTCCTCAGCAGCCACAGCTACTGAAGACCCAGAAAAGAAAGTTCTTGGTGCCCAAATCCCTGGTTCCACCAAATAGTTCAATATCAGAAATAGGAAGGAAGGAAACATGCATTTATTAAGCACCTACTATGTGCTAGGTAGGCATTGTGCTGAGAGCTTTATAAATATTAACTCATTTGATCTTCACAACAAACCTGGGAGGTAGGTACTATTATTATCATTTCCACTTTACAGTTGAGGAAACTGAGGAAAACAGCAGTTAAATGACTTGCCCAGGGATACACAGCCAGTAAGTGTCTGAATCTGGATTTGAACTTAGGTCTTGCTAACTCCAGGCCTAGCATCCTATCCACCTCACCACCAAACTGCCAAATGTGGTTTTTAATAAATGGAAATGACATTAAAGAAGATAATTACCCTTTTCTTCACCCCCTACATCCTAAGAACCTCTGGGAACTTTGCATCTACTCAAACTGAAACTACTTCTGTGTGTTATCTCTCTTTTTCAGAATGCAAGCTCCTGGAGAGCAGAGGATGTGTCCTCAGTGCTGAGCCCCCAGTAATCAATTAATACATGATTTTTTATTCATCCTTTCCTTATGATCAGTGGGCATGTTCCTATCTGGCTGTGAGGTTGCACAGGGTTCAAAGCAGCACTGTTCGGTAGATAGAGTTCATATCCCACCTCAGACCCTGACTAGCAGAGTCTCTGAGCAAGTCAATTTAACCTCTGTGGGTTTCAATGTTTTTATCTGTAAAATGTCGGGGTTGGACTTGATGCCCTCTGAAGTCTCTCCCAGCTCTAAATCCATGATCTTATGGTTTATTTGTCCCAGAGTTTAAGGGAATCCTCTTGTCTCTGCTAGAGGGTGTGAATAAGAAATCTACAAGTTTTTTTTTTTCCCCCGGTTCAAACACCTGTATGTTAATTCTACCCATTGCCCAGAAGCATACATTATATAATTTATTAGCATTAGAAGTAGGGGAGTGAAGGGAGAAGAAAAAGGTAGTGAGAGAGAAAGAGGAGGGAGAGGAAAGCAATTTGGAAATGGGAAAAAATTACCCAACCCTTTTCAAATGGGCCATAAATAAATGATTACCCTGGGCTTTGAAATTAGAGGTCATATTAAAAACTGATTCCCAGCTCTCTAGGCTCAGGTGTTATCTGGCAAATCCAGTTTAAAACTCAGATATATAAATAAAAGAACAATGTATCTCCCTTTGGAGTTTCATCCCTATTACCCAATCCCATCATAAGTTTTAAATGATTAAGGAAACTTGGAGATTCCAAACTCCTTCAGCTAGTGACCTTGTAATTATTTTCAGAATCTTTTACTTCACATAGGGCCAACTGGAACATGCACACACAGGTAGGCTCTAGGCTACAAAACACCCAAGTTTGAAAAAATTGATTGATTAGGGGTTTTCATAAAGGGTCCAAAAGAACTTTCATGAAGATGTCTAAGCATAATCTCATCACTTGTTAAATTACTAACATGACAAATGTATTTAAAATAAAAATTCATTACTATACTTTTCCAAAGTATCCTACCAAGAGGCATCATGATGCTTTGGGAAGAGAATTACAGCTTGAAGCAGAGCACCTGGGTTGTAATCCCAGTTCTACTGGGTTATCTATGTGACTTTGGACAAGTCACTTAACCTCTTTGGGCCTCAGTTTCCTCATCTGTAAAATGAGGTCTGAGGGAATAGATGGATCAACAGTAACATCTCTGCCAGCTATAAGTCTATCGGGTAAAATAAGTCACTTTCTATATATGTAAGTCCCTTTATACGTGTTAGACCTTTCCATGAATTAAAAAAACAAATTCCTGTCTAGTCTACTTACGCGTGCATAGGGTACTACTCACCATGCTCATCAAGTAAAATGTTGTCGGGCTTCATATCCCTAGAAATGGAAAAGAGAAAGTTTCATTAAAAAACCACAACAAAAATAAACAGTAGGTTATATCTCCCAAGATGCATCTTAAGGACAAGAAAAAGGTTCAAGACAATGCCAGAAGATTCATGATGGAAAATACTCTCCATTCCAGGAAAAGAACTATGGAGTCTGAATACCGATTGTCGCAGACTATTCTCACTTTTTTTTTTGTTTCTTCTTTCTTGTGGTTTTTCCCTTTTTTCTGATTCTTCTCTCACAACATGACTAATGTGGAAATATGTTTAAGGTGATTGTACTGTATAACCTATATCAGATTGCTTGCTGTCAGGGATGGGGGAGGGAATGGAGGGAGATAAATTTAGAACTCATAATCTTAAAAAAATGAGTGTTGAAAATTATCTTTATATGTCATTGGGAAAAATAAAATACTATTATGATTAAAAAAGAACATAAAGGTTCATGAGAACATTGTTGTGTTTCTGAAGGAGCAGTGGTGACAATGAATGAATGAATGAATTCTTGTCCCTTTCTCCCCTCTCCTCACACACCTCCATGCAACTCACTGATCCTGAAAAAAGGCAAAAAACACCCCAAACCTTAGTCAACTTCATTTGGATTTTAGCAGCTTGAGGCCATGGAGGGAGTGTATTTATTTAATATGCCTTTCTGTGCCCCTGCAGTGTGCCATGTAAGACTGGCTGTTTAATAAGTTCTATTCCACTTAAGGTTGAAAATGAATTTTGGGGCTATTTCTCTCAAGCAGTATTTTAGTGTAAGCACTCCTGTGAGGTTTCAGTCCACAGGAGAGAGCATGAATCTTTGGGATCTAATGAAGGAAATGTTTCATTCAGAGGAAAAAAGTGAAAACTTAGTCAACTTCAAAGTTCTCTTGAAACTTGTAATTAAAAAAAATTATCCCTCAATCAGCAAATAGAATCACCTCTCTCCACCAGTTCCTACTTCCACACCCCTTAGACTTTTCACCTATGAACTTTCAACATCAACATCTGCAAAGTCCTTTAACCCAAATACCCAGAAGCTATTATCACAGAAGCCATTTTTAAAACAAGGCTGGCTAAAGTTGTCTTTATATTGCTGGAATAGAGCTGCTTTGTGCTTCCTGAGCAATCACAGAATGAGGCATCTGGGGCTCCCTTTTTCCAGAACACATGGATTACAACAGATATCTTGGTCCTTGCATAAAATGTATTCTGGAAAAAGAAAGCCCCAAGGAGCCAACATTCTACTTAGGGTGGTGCTATATTAGGTACCTAAATAAATATAGGAGATATCTCTGCAGAATTGTTTTACCTTTAAAAGAGTGTCAAGGGACTTTGAAAGTTCACATAGAAAGAAACTGAATAACAAGACACGAGGAAGTAAAATTACCCTAATCCTGTCCAATATAGAAGACAGGGATGAGATCTGCATGTGAGCATATAAATCTAGGGTTCTTTTTCCCTTCTGTTGCCCTTGAGAGACTTGCTGGTTGTCATGCTGAGTGCAGGGAGCTGGTTATGTCTGCAATTGGACTGAGTCTGTAGGATTCACGTTGTGAGAGGAATTGGAGTACACAGTGGCCTCCATTGGAGCTGGGTAGCTGTTTTCCTTGTAGGTGAGCAAGTGCTGCCTTTTGCTTCGGGGATTGCTCAACTGTAGCAGTCACAAGTTGTCACAGCCTGAGACTTTTTCTGCCAATGGTTAAGACCAGAATCTGTGGCATTAGGTGATAGGCACACAATGGAAAAAAACCCACAGCAATAGTGAATCTAGAATGGCTGAGATGAGCAGCTCTTGTAAATCTATCAGCTGGTGAGATGGAAAAGCCATTGCCCTCCCACATGCCACCTCTTACTTAACCTTTGGTATAGTCACCCTGAGATGGGTCCTTTGGCAACCCTTTCCTGAATCATTTCCTATAATATAGGAGCTGGTGGTTCAAGACTATTGTCCAAGTAGCTCAAAGATCAGAAAGGGTAAGCAAGGGGGAGTTTGGGAATATAGGAGTAGAGGACTCCACTCAGGACTGCTCCACTCAGGACATTTCCCATTTAATTTTAAATTATATAAATGTGAGCTATTGTCATTATTCCCTAGAATGGAACAGAATTCCATTCTATTCCATAGAACGTTGAGAGGAGGGATTTTTCACTTAAAAACATTTATCCCTGTACTTAGCACTGTGCTTGGTATACAGCAGGTGACTAATAAACATTTGTTGACTGATCATTGATTGATTTTTGCTGTGTTCAATAAATGATGTAGTTTGTGCCATATAAATATGAGTAATAGTTTGCTGAAGGAGAGTCCAGATGTGAGGGGAGGGAGGGACTAGAATCACAGATTTCCTATTTTTAATATTTTCAGCAATATTTCATATCATGCCCTAGGTTAAATTGCTGTTGTTGTTTTTTTTTTTTTTAGTGAGGCAATTGGGGTTAAGTGACTTGCCCAGGGTCACACAGCTAGTAAGTGTTAAGTGTCTGAGGCTGGATTTGAACTCAGGACCTCCTGAATCCAGGGCCAGTGCTCTATCCACTGCGCCATCTAGCTACCCCCCCAGGTTAAATTGCAAATTTCGCTAGTGCCCTTTTTGCATGGCTCAGCAGGTATGGAGGGTAGGAGCAAGGGCTGAGGGTTGCATGGGGGCAGTATTCCAAGCATTCCAAGGCCAAGTTACTATTGGTGGCTACTGGGGATACTACAACCTTTTGGGAAGCTATACATCATATGTGACAGTGAGAAACTGAATTGGCCTTCTGGGCTAGTAGTTTAAGAAGATTGCCATCTGATGTACAACTCAGATATTATCACCCCTCACTGGATATTTAATAAAGTAACACACTGCCTTTTTGTAGGCTATGGAACTTCTGCTACTGCAGTGCTCCAAGTGCCTCATAGTATGCACACAAAGTGGTTTATGCACTCTATAGGTGTAGGATAAATACATATTTAATACATGAAAAAGGAACACAAAGTCATTTTAGTGTGTGGGAGCACTAAGAATTGGGAGAATCAAGAAAACTTCTTGTAGGAGGTAACATGAGCTGAGACTTGAAGAGAGCTAAGGGTTCCAAGAGGCAGAGGTAGGGGGTAGGGGTGAGCATTCTAGGTATAGGTGACAATCTATACAAGACACAAAAAGAGGAGATAGGGCATCTGTACAGGGAAAGCAAGTATGCTTCTTATGGAAAACCTTTGTTTTATTTGGTGGGAATTTTGAATTGTCAAAGAGATATATTCTTATAAGGATTGTACACCTTATTTTTGCAGAGGCAGATTAACTCTTTCAAGACACCAAGACAGATCACAGAGCCAAGAAGGTTAATATAATATGGTTTAAAACTGAGCAACACTAGTAGAACTTTTTTGTAATTTGAATCTTGAATTTTGGTGGGTTCAAAGCCATACCTAATGCTTACTCCCCAGGTGACCTTGGACAAATCACTTAACTTTCCTGGGCCTCAGTTTCCCAATTTACAAAATGAGGGGATGGGACTAGATGGCCTTTGAGGTCCCTTTTAGTTCTGGACCTATGATTTTAAATTCACAACCTAAAGACTCACTACTTGTGAGATCATGGGCAAATGACTTAACTTCTCTGGGCTTCAGTACTCTCATCTGTAAAATATGGGGGTTGGAATAGAAGGCCTGCTGAAGTCCATTCCAGATCCTAGATGGTACAGTGGATAGAGCACTGGCCCTGAAGTCAGAAGGGCCTGAGTTCAAATCTCACCTCAGACACTTACTAGCTGTGTGACCCTGGGCAAGTCACTCAACCCCAATTGCCTTAAACATCTGGGGCCATCTCCAGTCATCCTGATATGTATCTTGCTACTGGACCCAGATGGCTCTGGAGGAGAGAGTGAGGCTGGTGAATTTTCACAGCCCTCCTTCACTTAAATCCAATTCAGTGCAAGTCATGACATCACCCTGATGTCACAGTCCTCTTTGAGAATGAAGGACAAACAGCAACATTTAATAAGATGAGAAAAAGGTATGTATTCAGTGAAATAGCAAGTGATAGCAGTTTGGCTAGAGAATGAGGTTGGAGGTTTTGAGGACCTTGCATGCTGGGCTAGGTAGGCAACTTGATATAGAAGGAGAGGGGTAGCTAGGTGGCGTAGTGGATAGAGCACCGGTCCTGGAGTCAGGAGGACCTGAGTTCAAATCTGGCCTCAGACACTTAACACTTACTAGCTGTGCGACCCTGGGCAAGTCACTTAACCCCAATTGCCTCACCAAAAAAACAAAAACAAAAACAAAAAAAGAAGGGGATTGGGGGGGAGGCATGGAAAGTCTCTTAGTGGGGAAGTAATGTGATTGTTATTAAGGGTTATTTATAAAGACTGGAATTGTGCTGGGAAAGCCTGGAGGCAAAGAGATAATTTAGGAGGTCATTGCAGGAATCTAGACAATTTAGAAGTAATAAAGAAGTAGTTAGAAGTAATAAAGTATATTGATGTGTACCAATGAGGAACTGAGTTGACCTCCTGAGTCTGAAATAAAGTAAGGGAAGTAGGAATGTGGATAGAGGAGACTGAATTTGGAAGCCATCTGTCCCTTCTTTCTCAGTAAAATGGCCTTGGTCAAGTAGGACGTCAAGTTATTCACCAAGAATGAAGGGGTACAGGGGTGGCATTGGAAGATTGAAGAGAATTGAAAAGGGTTAGGATTGATTCATGTTGGCACATGTGGTAAGGCAAAAGTACATCAGTACCTATTTTAAAGAGTTATTTTGCTTTGAGACTAAAGATGTTTCGATAGAGGGTAAAATTGAACTGTATCAGTGACAAATATCTCTTATTCATATTGAATATGAACAGATAAGATTTGTAATAAAAGTGAGGAATTATTTTTTCAAGGTATACTAAAATGATCAAAGATTAAGATCTAACCCTGTAGGAATGAAAACTGAAGGAAGCACAGCAGTTTTATCTACTAAAGCACCTTGGGAGAAAATAAATGAAAAAGAGTTCCGATTATTGAAATTTCTGCTGGAACAAGTTGAGGCCTTTCATTTTTCAGCACTGAACTCCTTTTCCCTGTCTTTGAAACTCATTCGGATATAGAAAAACTGATCAACTTGGAAAGAAAAGAGTGCTTGTTTTAAGTCTAAATAACAAGATTTTGGGGGAAAATGCAACACAAAAATTGTTGAATTGGCAAGCTAGCTAAGGCAAGAGTAGATTCCCCATTTGTGAAATGGATTGAACAAGAATCATTCATTCATTCCAAATAATTTGTTGAACCTCAACTATGTCAAAGGTACTATATTAGGGGCTATGGAGGAAGATACATATAGGAGGATTGCATATAATATATGATGAGAGTCTCAGGAATAGAAAATGTTTGCTTTCTGAGGATCAACTTAGTCAAGTTTGGCAAGGTTCATCACTAAGAGGCTGGTCAATTGTTGATGATTTTTTTTGACTGCCATTGACCCATATAAAGAAGTAAAATAGGGCAGCTAGGTGGCGCAGTGGATAAAGCACTGGCCCTGGATTCAGGAGGACCTGAGTTCAAATCCGGCCTCAGATGCTTGACACTTACTAGCTGTGTGACCCTGGGCAAGTCACTTAATCCCCATTGCCCTGAAAAAAAAAACAACCAACCAACCAACCAAACAAAAAGAAGTAAAATAGAAAATAACCTTTAGTCAGTCCATTGTGGTCCCACTCGTTTCTACACTGATAGGAAAATAACTAATTAGTCAATGGAAAAGCATTTATTAAGGGCCTACTATGTGCCAGGTACTGTGCTAGGGATACAAAGATTCTTAAGAATCTCCGAGTCTAATGGCCTCTCACCCATCAGACCCAATCCAGCCATAGGAAAGGGTTGCATTAACACTCCATTACCACCAAATTAAGTCTGTAGCAGTTGGGTAACATGACTAGCATACTCCCACTTCTTCATCTTTGAAAGCCTGTGATTCAGAGTTGTATTTTGTGGACAAAAACTTGCTACCCCTGCTACTGCTCCCTAACCCCTCATCCCAATCCACTTCAGCCCTGCCCTTCATGAGAACCTTTCCAATCTTCTCCTCGCCTTCCATTGCACCCTACAGAACTCAGTTCTACTGTCAAGAAACTTCCCTTCATATTTGATCCCTTCTTTTCATACTGCTTCCTTTTCTTGCACTAATGGATACCTGGCTCCCCCAGAAGATATTGTGTTAACCTCTCCATTATTGGATGCATCTTCTCTTGGGCTCCCTAACACACTGGCCAAGAGCAGGAATGGACAAATTCCTTGTTGCTGTTTCTAGACTTTCTGCTGTCATCACTCAATAGTCAGATTGCTACCTACTAATCAGTTCCCAGGCTCCTTTCTCCTTTAATTTTTTTTTTGGTTGTTTTTTCTTTCTCTTTAGATTGTTGCTGTAATACTATGTATTGACTCCCTGTTTCTCTTTATTTCACTCTGTAATGGTTCATATGTCTTCCCATGCTTATCTGCATTCTCTATAAGCATCTTTACTTACAGTGTAGGAATATTCCATTACATCGATACACCACAATCTGTTTTGCAGTTCCCTGATAGATGAGCATTGACTTTATTTCCAGTTCTTTACTATTACACCAGGGCTGCTGCAAATATTTTAGTGTATATGGGCACTTTTTGGTCTGTCTTTGACCTTTTGGGGGACATACACCTAATAGTGTCTTTCTCCTTTCTCAAGGTGTTCAGCATCTTCTTTTCCATCCTTAGCCCTGCTCTTAATTGGAGGGTCTTCAATATATTTATCAATATCTTCTCAAATGCTTTGGACTCCCAATTAAATTAAGCTCTTCAGCTCATATGACATGTACCTTCTCTTTCTCTTTCTCTAAGGGATAGCTGTTTATTTCATCCTACCATTGCTCATGACTGTTCATACCAAACTGATATTCCTTTCTCTGATCTTAATTTTCTATACTTCCATCTTCTCTGTCTCTCTCCCTCTCTCTGTGTGTCTCTGTCTCTCTTTTCTGTGCCAACCATGGTTTCAGTTATCATCTCTAGGCAGATGACTTCAAAATCTATGTATCCAGAGCCTCCCCCTCCCCTGCTCCCAGCAATTAGTCCTGTAGGTCTTCTTGACATCTCCACCTGAATGCCCCAAAGGCATCTGAAATCCAACATGTCCATTATCTTTCCCCAAAATTGACTCAAACATTCCTCTTTCAATTGATGGTACCACTATCTTTCTGGTCATCCAGTTTTACAACCTCAAAATCACCTTTGACCCTTCTTTCTTTCTTACTAACCCACATCCATATCATATAACCATATCCATATCAATTGCCAATCAATCATTTTTGTTCCTTCCATATACACTCAAAACACCTAAGTGGAGTATTCTGAACAGAGTTAATGCTATATAAGCATGGTCAGCTGAGAGAGAAGCATAGTGGTGGGGTGGGAAGAGCCCTGGATATTGGGTCAGATGGAGTCTAGGCTTAGCTACTGTTAGCTTATGACTTAGGCAAGCTTCAGTAGAATGAATGAGGTGTATCTGCAGATCTCTAAGCTCTCTTCTAGTTCTAACATCCTGTTATTTTATATCTATGAGTCTTGTTGGGGATCATGGAGGTGGAAAGCCACATACACCTCTCTGGCTGCAAAAACCCTTAATTACATCTCTCTCTTTACAGGATATGAGAGAGCCAGTTCTTTCTGATCTGGCTGATTCTCTCTAAGAGAACTAACATGGAAAGGTAACACTCCGTAAGTCAGGGAACAAGATGTAACTGATATATCTACTGGACCCACTTGAATGGCTTTACAAGACATTAGCTGAGCTTAATAGGCTAATTACATGACTTTTCTGTACCCACTCTGGAACCAAGGCCCCCAGTAATCTGATATGGGACATGAAAACTGTGAAATAGAAGACTAATGTGTCTGTCCTGAAATCTACCTAGTGCTCCTCCCTGTTCTCTGTGAGATATAAAGAGGCACATTTAGGACCTCTCATCTTCAATTCAATAAACATTTATTAAAAACCTACTATATGCCAAGTACTGTGCTAAATTCTTTACAAATTTTACCTAATTTGATCCTCACAACCACCCTGGGGGAGAGGTGTTATTATCATCATCTCTATTTCCCAAAAGAATATTGATGAAACATACTATTCACCGCCAAAGAAAGAACTGATATTGATGGAACAGACTGAAGCATGCTATTTTCACATTCTTTCATTAAGTGACAAATATGGTGATGTTTTGCATGATCATATATGTTTAATCCATATCGAATTGTTTGCTGCCTCGGGAAGGGGGGAGGGGAGCAAGGGGAGGAGGGATAGAGATTGCAGAAGAAAAATATAAATAAAAATGTTTAACTTGAAAAAAAAGAAGGTGGGGAGGGGTGTGCTGGGAAGGGTACAGGATGTATATATGTATCAATACACACATAAATACATATGTTGTACATAATATGAGTTATTTAGGTCTTATTTATGTAGTAATTATATTTAAACAAATTTGTCATATATATTATTTGTATAAATTGATATGTACATGTCATTTATAAAACAATTATTTACCTGTATATTTTTTTAAAAACCTGCCTGTTTATAAAAAAAGGAAGATGAAGTTATATATACTAGAATATGTCTTGGTATATCTAAATGTCATAAGGTAGAAAATATACATTATATATGTCATGTATGTTTGATATATGTATAAAATTTAATTATATATCACAAATTATTAAAAAAAGAAAAGAAAATTGAAGCAGACAAAGGTAATATGATTTGTGCCTGGCCACAAAGCTATTAAGTGTCAGGTTCTCCTGACTCCCACCCCAGCACTCTCTCCACTGAGCCAATAGGGTGTTATAGAAGAAATAAGCAGTGTGGTATAGTAGAGAGAATTCTGGATTTATATTCAGAGGACCCAAATTCACATAAATTCATGCCCCTGCCCATAAGACATTACAAATGGCATCATTTACTACAAGAAGGTTACAGAATGGTGATGCCCTGAAAAGAGAAGTTCAGCTGAGCTGCTCTCTACAGACTCAGAAAAGCTTTTGAGCTCACAATTCTAAGCTTAAATTACAAAATTAGATATTTATTAAGCACCTACAAGATTGCCTTGTGTTCTGTTTCACAGAAATGGCAAGGCAACTAAAGTCAGATCTATGAACTATATCATTTTCAGCAGGGGACAACACAGAAGTGGTGAGTTCGGCAAGTAAATAGTTCCCTTACATTGTAGACACACTATAGTAAGGGATAGTTAGCAGCTTGAGAGTTTTTTTTTTCATTCCTTTAATGAAATGTATTCATGTCTTTTGACATGAGGCATCTCCTATAATAGAGAATAAAAAATGTTCAACCAAACTAGCCAAAACATTGACATTGTCAATGAGTGACATCTTAGAAGTGATGCTGCTGATGCCATATGGCCTCTTCTAGTGTTTGTAACACTTCCCAAAGCTTTTTTCCACTCCTCATTCCTCTTGGTCCTTAGGCACAGTGTAAAGAACATTAGGTTGGAGGTCAAAAGATCTGAGCACCTCCCTCAGCCACTGGATACTCATGTGACCCTGCACCTCCTACATAACCTTCCTGAGCCTTAGTTTCTTCTTTTGTAAAAGTGGGAAAATAAATAATACTTTTACTACTTACTTTACAAAGTTGTTGAGATGGAAACCCTGGGTAACCTGTATGGTGCTTTAGAAATGTGAACTATGATCATTATTTTCAACAAGACAGAGCTGATTTTATAACATCCATTTTATACACGAGGAAATAAAAACACCCATAAAGTCACACTAGGAGTTAGTAGAAGAGTTAGAGCCATAACTCAGGTGTCTTGACTCTCAGCCCCAAGTCTTCTCCATTGGTGTTTATAGGGATTACCTTTCTTCTTCTAAATCGTATCTCCAATGCATAACATTGTGCTTGGAACATAATGGAATTGAATATACTATTTTTTTGCAGGGCAATGAGGGTTAAGTGACTTGCCCAGGGTCACACAGCTAGGCAGTGTCAAGTTTCTAAGGCTGGATTTGAACTCAAGTCCTCCTGAATCCAGGGCCAGTGCTTTATCCACTGTACCATCTAGTTACACAACCCCTCCTTTTTATTTATTTTTTTAATATACTCTTGAAAAAGATGTCCTCCTGGCTGTGGAAGTACATGTGTGCCAATGTAATCAGTTAATTAATCAATAAACCTTTTTAAATCTCTACTATGTACCAGGCACTGTTATGCATATCAATGTTTTTTAAATCAATATCAATAAATCTTTTTTTAAAAAGAACTTAAAAGGTATCCTCCATATTCTTCTGCAATTCTGATCAATAACTCTGAAGAACAAAGCCTAAGATCAAATCTGATTTGTTTATCATAAGCATCAACAGAACTGTCATGGGAAGGCAAGGCAATTATTTTATAAGCAGAGAAGGGGAGGATGGGATGATTAGGTACAAAGTATTTTGCTCCATTACTGCTCCAGAACAGAATGTACTGGCCAGGACACATGAAAAATAAACTATCCACTTGAAAATGAAACAAATTTACACTCTGTGTCACAGAGAGAATAAAAATGAAACCAGTGGTGCCTTGCCATATTCCTTTCCAGACTGTTTCAAATCCAGCTTTACTTTGAAACCTCAGTGGTGGAAGTAATTTATAAATCATGCTTATAACTGTTAGTCTGATCAGTGTAGGGAAAATATTTACTAAGTCAATCTTCTGGGTTGGATTAAAAAACAAAAAACTTTCTCATTATGTTAAAAAAATTAAGTTCCAAGCTTAGGGGTAGCATGAACAGATCTTTGGGGATGAGGTTCTGGTTTCAAGGATTAGCGGGAAGTATCTTGGACCTGAGCTATAGCCCTGGCTCAACCAGCTTGGATGTCCATGGGCAAATGACTTCCTTTCTCTCTAGGCTTCAGTTTCTTTTTGATGGGAACTAAGGGAACTGGATTGGATCATTTCTAAGGTCATGTTTAGCTCTGCCATTCTCTCCTATGAGTCCCCTGCAAGTATCAGGGAAAAATGCTTTCTAATAGAGAGCTAATTGGTTCCACCCTTGGTGCTCGCTTCAGCATGCTTTATTACTTTCCAGTTTGTAAAAGATCTAATTATTGAACTCTTCTTGTTGACCTCCTGAAATCACAAAAGCCAAGAGTGCTACACACTAGAAAGTTCATTAGCCTGAGAATCGGGAGCTCAGCGTTCTAGTTCAAGCTCTGCTACCGGTTTGAGTGATTCTGGGCAAGTCACTGCTCTCTCAGGGTCCTTACTCAAATGAGGAAGGTTGTACTAGTAGATGATTATGGACTTACTCACATATATGCAGGAGCACTTTACCACTTGCTACTAACTATACTCACACCCCAAATTCCCTGACAATTGATTTCTCCCCAAGCACTTTCTTTCCCTTTATGGAACATGGGACCCAGAAATACACCATTCACATGTGTCCTTCTGCTAATTCTTATTAGCACTGTATCTAGATACTTGAGGCAGCCAGGTGGTGCAGTGAATAGAACACCAGGGCCTGGAGTCAAGAAGACTCATCTTCCTGAATTCAAATCTGGCTAGCTGTGTGACCCTGGGAAAGTCACTTAACTCTGTTTGGCTCAGTTTCCTCATCTTGTAAAATGGTGTAGAGAAGGAAATGGCAAACCACTCTAGTATCTTTGCAAGAGAACCCCAAATAGGGTGGCAAAGAGTTAGAAATCTAAAAAATGACTGAACAACAAATACCTTCATGGGAATTAGTAATAATTTAATCAGCTACTTATAGGTAGGGAACCTTAGCTTTGGCTTTGACCTAGTACTCATTTCCCATATAGGCATAACTCAATACTCTATGACTCTGAACATAGAATCAACTCTAAGGATCCATAATCATATCCTCTTACCTCAGTCACACTTACTTTCTAGTACACTATTGTGTAGGAATTCAATTATAGATTTGGAGCCGGAAAAAAACCAAAAACACCTTATAGGCTATTGAGTCCAACCCCTTCATTTTCAGGGGAAGAAACTAAAGCCCTGAGAAGTTAAGGGTGTTGCCCAAGGTCACATAGTAAGGGGATGGGAAAGAAAATAAGCTTTTTTTTGTGTGTGAAGCAATTGGGGTTAAGTGACTTGCACAGGGTCACACAGCTAGTAAGTGTCAAGTGTCTGAGGCCGCATTTGAACTCAGGTCCTTCTGAATCCAGAGCTGGTGCTTTATCCACTGCACTACCTAGCTGCCTCACCCTGGCTGTATTTTTTGCTGTACTATGGTCTGCCTTCTTCCTGGATTCTCAACCCTAAGAGAGGATCCCTTCTAGCTCTAACATTCTGTAAACCAATGAGACCAAAAAAAAAAAAAAAGATCTAGCTAACTTATTTATTGAAGATAATATAGTTCAAGCTTTTCTGCATTTGGTTCATAGATTGGCTCTGAATTGAATCATAGATTTAGAACTGTAAGAGATGTTTTGTGTTATCTAATCTAATCCCTTCATTTTACAGGTGAAGAAATCAAGGTTCAGAAAGGCTGTTTGCCTTCCTCAGGATCACACAGGTAGGATATACAGAGCCAAGATTTAAACCACATCCACCTATCTTTTTTCTTTCTTTTTTTTTTTTTTTGGTGAGGCAATTGGGGTTAAGTGACTTGCCCAGGGTCACACAGCTAGTAAGTGTCAAGAGTCTGAGGCCGGATTTGAACTCAGGTCCTCCTGAATCCAGGGCCAGTGCTCTATCCACTGCACCAGCTAGCTGCCCCAACATCCACCTATCTTGATGAGATTTTATTTGAAATAGTCAAAGTCCTTACAGCCACCAAACCTCCCATTCTTACTAAAAGAATTTAAAGAACAGAGTGACCTAGTTAAGTTAACCTGCACTGACTCCTGGGCCTAAATGTGTAGATAGTTTTGGGTGAAAATGGATGTTTCAACCCTCATTTTTTAAAACAACCTGATACATAATACAGAGAAGGCTGATTTTTCTTTTCAGAGGTGTAATTTATACTCATTCATTATTTGGTAGCTTGAGAGCAGGTGTGGAATGGGAAGGCATCAACCTAATACCCTCATTATTACCTACCATTTTGTCTCCTAGCGTAACATAGCTCTTTTTGGGTAGAGAAATTGGAGAGAGAAAAATTGCCAGGTTTATGATCCACATATAGCAAGGAAGATTTACCAAAACAAAAGGAAAAGACACAAAGAATTAAAAAAAAACTAACATGAGAAAATGTTTTCCTGGAATAATAAAAAGGAAGGATTGTTTACACATTTTTTATTTTTGAAGGGAGAACATCCAACCCAGCAGGATAGTGGGTCAAACTTAGTTTATGCAATCAGATAAAGGATCAATATTCTTGCACTTTTCATTTCCACACACTGCACACACAACAATCACACAATCTTAGTGTTGCAAGGATTTTAGAGGAGCATAAGGTTTAGTCTATACCTAACAGAGAACATTCTCTGATAGCCTTGACATATGGTCATCCAGTCTCTGTACTTAGCATAGGACCTGGTGCATTGCCTCCTAAAATGTTAGTTGTCTTACAGACTCTTTTTGTAGATCTCTAATGATGGGGAACTCACTATTTCCCAAGACATCTGCTTCTACTTATGGATAGCTCTGAATGTTAGGAGCTTTTTTTCTTAAAATGAACATAAATCTGCCTCTTTGACTTTTACCCATTGCTGTGGTTCTTACTTCTGATGAAGGAGGGAACCAAGACAAAGCTAATCCCTCTTCCATGTGGGAGCCCCTCAGATACTCAAAGGTAGGTACCATGACCCTCCACAAGTCATTTAGGAAGGTGAGGAATATGAAGATCATGCTTTCTGAGGATCAATTAAAGTCATTCAAATCTTCTTATTTCTGATTAGGGCACTATTTCTCTTCCAGCCATTAAAGTCTGCAATCTTGGAGTCATCCTTGAATTTTCCCCTTCCTTCCTTCCCAATTCCACCATCTCCAATCAGTTGTTAAGTCTTGATGTCATCTCCACAATATATCTTGCATATGCTTCCTTCTCTCTACTCACCCTAGTTCTTGTCCTTATCACAACTCACATGGATAATAATACTTTCTAACTTTATCTAGCATTTTAAGGTTTGTAAATTGCTTAATAAGTATCTCCTTTGCTCCTCAAAACAATGAGGAAACGGAAGCAGAGAGTATTTAAATGATCGGCCCCTTGTTACACAACTGATAAGTATTTGAGGCAGAAATCAAACTTAGGTTTTCCTTTCTTAGAACCCATCACTCTATCCAGGAGCCTCCTACTTAATTAGAGAGCTGGTTTTTTATCTCTTCTCTCTCTGATCCTCCCTTCACACAGCTGCCAAAATAAGAGTTCTTAAAGCGTGAGTCTGATCATATCATTCCCCTGGGGGCTCTAGAATCTTCAGGAGTTCTAAAGAGATTCTAGGATAAAATACAAACATCTCAGGCTGGAACGTAAAATCCATCACAGTCTAGACACTATTTCTTGTCATGAACTTTATATGCTAGCCAAAGTGACCTACATGTTATTGCTTGAACTCCTCATTTCATCTTCTGCCTCTGGGCCCTCCCCCAGGCTATCTCAAATGTTTGGAAGAAATTCTCTCCAACCCTTAGCCTCTTAGAATTTCTAGCTTCATTAAAGTCTCAGCTCAGGTGCCACTACAAGGACTGTTTTCTGATTTCCCCTAGATATTAGTGCAACCTTACACCTCAAATTAGAGTGTTTAAAAATATCTTTTTTACATTGTTTCCCCCCTCCTCTCCTCAAGAATATATGCTCTGTGAGAGTAGGACTATTTTTTATTTTATCTTTGTATCCTTAGTACCTAGTACAGTACCTTACACATAACAAGTGCTTACTTAATAAATGCATGTTGGGGAGGAGGAGGAGGAACCAAAATGGTGGAGAGAAGCCAGGAAGTTGCCTGAGCTTTCCAGAGTTTCCCTCAGAAACAAGATTAAATCAAGTATCTAAATGGATTCTTGAGTTACAGAACCTACAAAAAGACAAAGAGACACAATCTTCCAACTTGAGATAATTTAGAAGACTTCAGGAAAGTTCTGTCTCACTTGAGCAAAAGGGGAGCATAGTGCAGTTCAGCATATCATGGAGTGGGTCTGGGCAAGTCAGCAGAAGGCTTTTGGCCACAGCACAGATCAGCAGCTGAGTCCCCTTGGTCCTGGCTCAGTAGGCTGGTGGCATAGCAGGCCAGTTGAGAGAGCAAAGTACCAGCTAGAGAATCACCCAAAGGACAGGTGCAACTAGGCCAAGCCATCCCACGGATACAAGCCTAGGGCAGTGAGGACTCCACAAGCCACAGAAGCCTCAGAGAAGAAAGCCAATGACCAGGTTCCTATCCCCCAATACAGGAAGCTTGCAACAGTGGTCCCTGTGCCACAGGAGCAGACCTCAACTTTAAGTCTAAAAATAGTCTAAAATATGAGTAAGAAACAAAAAAGGACCCTTACCATTGAAAGCTTCTATGGTGACAGGGAAGACCAAAACACAAATTTAGATGAGGACAATACTTCCAAAATGCCTACATGGGAAGCCTTAAGGGGAAAGATGAATTAGTCTCAAGACCAAAAAGCTTTCTTGGAAGAACTCAAAAAGGATTTTAAAAATCAAATAAGAGAAGTAGAAGAAAAAATGGGAAAAGAAATGAAATGAGAGTTATACAAGAAATTATGAAAAAAGGACTCAACAGCTTGAAACAAGGAAGCACAAAAATTGACTGAAGAAAACAATTCCTTAAAAAATACAATTGGCCAAATGGGGGAAAAATCCCCCCAAATCCCCCAAAATCAACTCCTTCAAAAGTAAAATTGGATAAATGGAAAAAGATGTGCAAAAGCTTGCTGAAGAAAAAGTGCCTTAAAAATTAGACTTGTGTAGATGGAATCTAATGACTCCATGAGACAACAGGAATCCATCAAACAGAATTAAGAGAATGAAAAAATAGGAAA
Source organism: Dromiciops gliroides (assembly GCF_019393635.1). Lineage (NCBI taxonomy): Eukaryota > Metazoa > Chordata > Mammalia > Microbiotheria > Microbiotheriidae > Dromiciops > Dromiciops gliroides. The sequence continues at coordinate 317,665,964 of NC_057862.1, read as the reverse complement.
AAATTAAAAATCCCTTATCAGAAAGACAACTGACCTGAAAAATCAATCCAGCAGAGATAATTTAAGAATTATGGGACTATCTGAAAACCACAATCAAAAAAAGAGTGTAGACACCATATTCCAGGAAATTCTCAAGGAGAACTGCCCTGATATTGTAGAATCAGAGGATAAAAATAGTCATTGAAAGAATACACTGATAACCTCCTTGAAAGAGACCCCAAAAGGAAAACTCCAAGGAATATTGTAGCCAAATTCCAAAATTATCATGTGAAAGAGAAAATACTGCAAGGCAGTCAGAAAGAAACAATTTAAATATCACAGTCAGGACCTGGTAGCTTCAACATTAAAGGATCAGAAGGCTTGGAATATGATTGCAACCAAGAATCAACTACCCAGCAAAATTGAGCATTATCTTTCAGGGAAAAGATGAATATTCAATGAAATAGGGGACTTTCAAGGTTTCCTGATGAAAATACCAGAATGGAACAGAAAATTTGATCTTCAAATTTCAAATTCAAGAGAAGTACAAAAAGGTAAACAGGAAAAAAAATTATTCAACAAAGTTAAACTGTTTACCTATATACACAGGAAGATAACACTTGTAACTCTTAAGAACCGTATCTCTATTTGGGCAGATAGAAGGAGTATACATATAGGGTAGAGGTATAAATTGACTTTGATGTAATGATACAAAGAAAATTAAGGAGTAAAAAAAGGAGTATATGGGGAAAAAGAGGAAAGGGGAGGTGGAATGGAGTAAATTATACCATATGAAGCAGCACAAAAATAAATGCATGTTGGATTGTATTGGACAGGGTGGGATGGGATGTCCAGCCTAAAAAAAGAGAAAACTTAGGAGCAATGTAATTACTATCTTCAAGTATTTGAATGGCCAACACTTGGAAATGGGATTAGACTTGTTCATCAGCCATACTAATGATGGCAAATATTATCAGTTGAAGGTTTAATAATAAAGCAGAAAGGACAGCTAGGTAGTGCAGTGGATAAAGCACCAGCCCTGGATTCAGGAGGACCTGAGTTCAAATCTGGCCTTAGACACTTGACACTTACTAGCTGTGTGACCCTGGGCAAGTCACCTAACCTTCATTGCCCCACAAAAAAAGTAATAAAGCAGAAGACAGGAAAAGTATACAAAGTGGATACAAGTACCATCAACAGTGGTTAAAATTTCAATTTTTAAAAGAGGTATTTGAAAAACTTGGATGTCTAGAAAGACTATTTTTCCAGGATTAGAAAATTAATTAACTGGGATCTAATTTCTTGTTTTATGATGATGGATGATTATTTGTTAGCTTAAGATAAAGCACGAAATATTCTTCCTCTTCCCCCTTTGGGGATTGGGGCTCCTTGATTTGCCCAGGTTGGCAGTGCAGCAGCCATTCTCAGGCCCAGCTCCACTGCAGCTTTGGTAGCCTGCCAGCCCTCTGCTCTTGGGGGTTTACCATATCAGTGTCAGACCTAGTATGGAAACTTGACTTATTTTAGTAGTAATGAATCTCAGAACTCCAGAGTTCAAGCAAGACTTAGATTAGAGGCATTGGGCATTTTCAAGAATTATTAATTTGTTATTTTTAAAAAAGATGTTTTGGTTAGAAATTTAAGAACTTAGAATTTGTTCATAGACCTGACTGGTGATGCTTCAGCACAGAAATTCTAGCTGACAGGCCAAAAAGACTCTAACAAAAAAGTGACCTCAGTTGAACGGGGAGAAGATTCTGAGTTGACAATAAAATCTAAATGTGATCCTGACTAATGAATTTGTGAATGGTTGTTCAGCAGATGACATCATCCCATCTCTACTTAGCCTTTTGCTGTATATAACGCAGTACAACAGGGGATAAGGCCATAAACAGTACAATCATGGGGGAAATGAAGCAGCTATGTTCTTTCTATGCTAGAAGTCATCTGCTTTATTCTCCACTAGGGCTATCCTCATGTGTACAAAGAATAGGAAGAAAAAATTATGCCACAGAAAGGGCAGCTGAAAAACATGGGTCTGCTTAGTATTTAAAAGTGAAAATCTGACCAGATGTTGAATCAGATGACCTTCCAACTCTAAGTTTTTGAAGTCTGTTTTCAAATATAACCAATCTCAATTTCAAATTTCAAGTCCCAAATCCAATTTTAAATGCAAGACAATGGGACGGTGGGATAGATACGCTGGATTTTATTGGTGTTATTTGGAAAAGTTCTAGACAAACCTAGTGTGCTTTAGATAGTTTTCCAGGAAGGGAGCAGCAAGAGAATCCTGGCATCAGGGAAAGTGGAAGGTGACCAAATGGTGATAGAGAGTGGAACATTCAAAATAACACATTTCACTGGCTTCACAATTTTGTCTACTCTCCAATGCCAAGGTAGCATAACACAGTAGATAAAGCATTGAACTTTAAGCCAAGATCTGAGTTCATGTGACCTTATGAGCAGAGGGTCACCAGGCTGCCAATGCTTCTGTGCCAATCATTAGTAGGGCTAGGCTTGAGAATGACTGCTGCACTTCCAGTCTGGGCAAAATAAGGGAACCCAATACACAAAGGGGAAAGAGAAAGAATATACAGTGCCTTACCTAAGCTAACAAATAATCATCCATCATCATAAAATGACAAATCAGATTTCAGCAAATTAATTTGCTAATCTGGCAATAATAAAGAGTCTTTCTAGACAACTAAGTCCCTGCACTTAACCTCTCAGTGCTGACAGTAAATTCCAAAGAAGATGCCAACTTAAATTGGCAACTATAAATTGTAGAGAAAATGCTGATGTGCATTTTTGGAGAGAAAGTTTTCCAACCTGGGAGTGCTCCTATACCAGAGGAATCACTGGTTTGGTCACTATCTCTTATCCCCTCCCACAGCTAAAGTTCAAACATTGAAATGAATCTTTTCAAGGTTCTGGGGTTCTTATAAAAGGTTCCCCTTGGGTATCATGGAATCAGTGAGAGAGCAGGTTTAATGGTCAAATGACTTTCAAGTGGCTGCCTATGTCAGAATTCTTCCAAGAGCCTCGTAGGGAAGAGGAATTAGATCTATTCCTCTTCTCACCCAGAAGGAAGCATTGTTTGTGTCATTCTGAAAAACTAGATAGAGTTAAGATGACAGCACCATGAGCATGATCTTATTGCTGCAGGGAAGAAAAGGGTGATATCAAAAGGCAGAAAACTATCTCTTAAAAACATTAATAACTATATTTCTTCAAACTTTCTATTTCTTGTTATTTTTTTGTTTCAATTTCAAATGAACTTTCTACAGTGTTGCCACCCATTACAATTATTTGCATAAATTATGTAATAAAATTTTATTGTTCATACAAGAATTGAAAAAACAAAAAGTTACAACTTTATTAGTATCTATCTAGTGCTTCTTGGAGGGGAAGAAAGTATCAAAGATCCATTGTGATGTGATTTTGATACAAGGTGACTCATCACTTAACAATGTTTCACAGTTCATCCCATATACCCAAATTATTTATTGAATTTCCTCAAAATTGAACATGAAGACACTAATAGAAATTTGTCCATTAGTGGTTAACTATAGTAATTAGTTTCCCCCAAACCATTCTTCAGAGAGATCATTTTGATCTGCATATCAGGCAGGAGTACTCTCAAGCGTGTGATTGTAATTAGTTTTGTTATTCTTAAGGGTTTTTTTTTGGTGAAGGCAAATAAACACTTTTTCTAAAATTTTCACCTTCATTAGCTGAATTAAAGTAGAAAAAAGGGAAAGTCCAGGTGAAAACTGGAAATTCATGCTGTCCTTCAACACTTACTGAAGAGCAGCCTTGAAATGTTTTGACTCAATGAATTCTTAAAGTAAGAAACAAGAATAAGACTTTCACAAGAATATATAACTGAGAAAAAAATTAAGAAGTTCTTGCTTATCAGCCTTCACAGTGGCCCTCAAAAAGACTAAAGAAAGGAAAGATCTGGATTTAAGGCATGGTCTCCTATTGAAGGATATTAAAGCTTGAAGGGACCTTTAGAGAGCATCTATCCCAATTCTGTCACTTTATGAGATGAAGAAACTGAGTCCCACAGAACCAAAATCAATGGACCAGGATCATACATTCAGTAAGAGGCAGAAATGGGATGAGATCCCAAGTTTTTTGATTCTCAAATCTCTTTCTACTATCACATGCCACCTCTACTATTCCTTCAATTGTGATTGATCTCTTCAGAATCTTTACATCGGAGGTGTCTAACAGGTGGCCCACAACACTTGCAAGTGTAGTCGGAAGCAGATTAAAACATAGTTCTTATCTACTTTTAATGGGTGGATGTATTAATAAAAATACTAAAATAATAAAAAGAAATATCTGAACATGTGGTTTTCCAACCCACGGGCATTCTTATGTACAGTTTAATGGGCAGTATATTCTTTTCAATTTGCTTAATTTTTCTTCCACATACAACTGATAGGATTTAGGACTAGATGGGGACTTTGAGGAGATCAACCCTGATATTTCACAGATGATCAAAGTGAAATGCAGAGAAATTTTGTGACTTGCTTAAGATCACACAGCAAGTCAGTGGCAAACTGGAACTAAAACCCAGGTCAGATTATTAAATACATGACTTCAAATAATGGAACCTACTCATACTGCACTGTATTATAAGTTCTTTGAGGACAGGGGCCATTGATAGACCCCTTTCTTCATACTTGCCCCATAGTTCCTAGTAAAAAGCTCTGCTCATACAAGCCAATGGCGTGAATGGAAGGAAGTTCAACACAAATGGGTTGGAAATAAAATTTTGATAGAAAGAGGGATCAAGAAGGGATGAAGATTTAAAACAACAGATATGCTCACTCCTTTGTTTCTGTAGTCAACAGGTATTTATTAAGTCAGGTGCTTTGATAAGAGCTGTACATATAAAGAAAAGCAAAAACAGTTCCTTCCCTTGAAAAGCTTACATTGTAATGGGGGAGAGAACATGTGAGTGCAAAGGCTTGGAAATAGGCTCTCATTCTGACCCATTAACAGCCTAGGTTAAAGCATCAGGAATGTGTGAAGGAGGGGGAATAAAAAGGAATAGAATGAAACCAATCTAGGAATATAGATAGATAGATAGATAGAGCTAAAGATAGATAGATATAGGGATATAAAGAGAGATATATCTGTGTCTAGATAAATATCTATATATCTACCGTAATATTTGTATATCTATGGATATTTATGTCTATATCTATATCTATATCTATAGATGTGACAGCTAGGTGGTGCAGTCAATAGAGCACTGACCTTGAAGTTGGGAGGACCTGAGTTTAAATCTGATCTCATACATTTACTAGCTGTGTGACCTTGTGCAAGTCACTTAACGCCAATTGCTTTAAACATCCACAGCCATCTCCAGTCATATACATATACATACACACACATACACACATATATGTGTATACATGTGTATACATGTATATATCTTGCCACTGGACTCAGATGGCTCTGGAGAAGAAAGTGAGGTTGGTGACCTTGCATAGCCCTCCCTCACTTAAATCCAATTCAGTACAAGTTATGACATCACCTCCTGATGTCATGTTCCTCTTCAAGAACAAAGAACAAATGACAACAACAATATCTATAGATAGATAAATAGATAGAAGATAGATAGAGAGATATGCTCCTCCAGGGCAGTGAAACTCATTGCTCTCATGAACTTTGTGCCCTATCATTGAGCATAATGCATGAGACAAAGGAAACACTCAAGAAATATTTGACTTGACTTGAAAGGAGAGAGGACAAAGAGACGTTGAGGCAGGAAGTGAGGGAGAAAGGGGGGAGAGATAACAAGGAAGGGAGATGCAGGAAGAGAGAAATGAGAGGGGGGAGAGAGATGGAGAGAGAGAGGGTGGGAAAGAGGGCAGAATGGAAAGATAAAAGAAATAAAGGGGAGAGGGAGAGAGAGAGGATGTATATGGAACCTAAATGAAAAGAAGTTCTGTGTTATAAAGAAAAGGGAAAAAAAGATTAAAAAGGTGTTTTGTGGCACTGCCAGCTTAACATAATGACTTGTCCTTCCTGATTTCTACAGTGTCAGCAACCAAAACTCCAGAAGGTAGTTGGCAGTTTTCTTGGGATGATGAATGAGAGAAAAGACCGTGGGGGCAAACTCTATGAGATTAAAGGGACCTTCCTGACAAAAAGAATGTTTTCAACCAGTTACTGCTATTCAGAAGAAACACAACCAGAACAAGAAGTCAGGTTTAAGGTGATGTTAGTATCAGCAGGCTTATGTAGCTATTGTGACAATACCAGTTATGAAAGTCCCTATTCCCCAAGGTGAAAAGTAATGAAGAATAGTGGAAAAAGGAGTGGCTAGAGAGTCAGGAAGCCTGGGTTTGAGAACTATTTCAGCCACTCATTAGCTGCATGATTGTAGGCAAGTTATTTAATCTCCTGTCTGTCTTGGTTTCCTACATCTATCAGCAGCTAGGTGGTGTACTGGATAGAGCACTGGACTTGAAGTTGGGAGGACCTGAGTTCAAATCTCACCTCTGACACTTACTAGTTGTGTCACCCTGGGCAAGTCACTTAATTTCAATTGCCTTAAACATCCAGGGCCATCTCCAGTTGTCCTGATGCATATCATGCCACTGGACCCAGATGTCTCTGGAGGATCAGTGCAAGTCATGACATCACCCTGATGTCATGGTCCTCTTCAAGAATGAAGGACAAACAACATGACACAACAACACATATATCATATGTGTATTATAACAGCAACTGCTGTTGTGAGAAATATCAGTGTTGCCTGTTCTCAGTCCCATTTTGCTACTGATTAATTTAACAAATATGCAAGTCCCCACTTTTTAGGGCTGGAGATTTCTAAAATGGTAATAAAATTAGCATGGTCTGGAAATGATAGTAAGCCCTCATTTAAGGATTCTGAGCCCTTTGTTGGCTTTATTTGAGTAGTCAAGTCACAGCTTTACAATTGTCTAAAAGGAAAAATGGTGGCCACAAGAGATAAAGAAACTGCACTTAAATATTCTTCAGATACTAGGTGATCAAAGTAACAGTGTCATATCTGTGGACTTACCTTACTTAATGATGTAGCTACTAATGTTTTCCAACATGATGTACTCATTTCAGTACTTTTTTTTTTTTGTCGGGCAATGGGGGTTAAGTGACTTGCCCAGGGTCACACAGATAGTAAGTCAAGTATCTGAGGTCGGATTTGAACTCAGGTACTCCTGAATCCAGGGCCGATGCTTTATCCATGCACCACCTAGCCACCCCCTCAGTACTTTTTTTAAAGGAGAAGTAGTGTGTGGCACTGGCACTACACTCAAGCTGAGAGGTGGGTGTGAATCCTGTCTTAGACACTTAGTAGCTGTCAGTTAATGGATAGGTTTCTGGGTCTTTCTGGTCCCCAGGTTCCTCATTTGCAAAATGGGGACAGTATTATTTGTACTCCCTATCCCATAAGCCTGTTGCAAGGATCAAATGAGAATGTAGGTAAAGCACTAGATAAATGAGTTATTAATATTACTAGATCCTTAGCTAATTGTGTTTAATGACCTACCTCTTGTCTATCCTGGTTTGTGATCTTCAGTGCGGTTAAGAATAGGTGACTTATGGGGCAGCTAGGTGGCACAGTGGATAGAGCACTGGCCCTGGAGTCAGGAGTACCTGAGTTCAAATCCAACCTCAGACACTTAACACTTACTAGCTGTGTGACCTTGGGCAAGTCACTTAACCCCAATTGCCTCACTAAAAAAAAAAAAAAAGAATAGGTGACTTGCTTATCCAGTGCTTAATTGTATTGCATAAAGCATGAGTGATTAACTTAAGTAGTCACTTCAAAGCATAGCATTCTATCCCTCTATAAATCACTTTCCTTGTCTTTCCTCCTCTGTCATCTCTCTCTACCCTTTTCCTCTATTAATATGAAAGGCAGATTAAACTATTCTGTTTTAGAATAACTCATAAATGGTATTTTTAAAACTTAAATTTTCTTTTTTCTCCCTTTGTTTTCTTCCTCTTCTTTTTTCTTTCTTCTCTCTTTTTGTTATTGAAATGAAATAGATTAAATTCTGTTTTCCAAAAAACTTTTCATTTTTATAAAAGAGGCAGAGACAAAGAAAGGGGGGAGAGGGAGAGCAAGAGCCAAAGGGAGAGGTCTTTTTTAATTTCAATTTTTAAAAAAATGATATACTGATTATACTTTAATTTTAGAATAATTTTCAATTGGTATTTTTAAAAGAATGCCCTTTCCTTTTCCCACTCTATAGTTTCTTTTCTTTTCTTTCTTTCATTACTTCTTCTTTCTCTGTTCCTTAGGCCCCCGAGCGGCATTCTAACATTACTAAGCCCCAGTAGACAGCCATCTAAGGTAATAGATTTGCTGAGCTCTGTGTAGGATCTTGCCAACATATGGCCTCTTTTTTCTCCCAGACCTTTATTTTTTCTCAGTTACATGTAAAGATAGTGTTCAACATTCACTTTTGTAAGATTTTGAGTTCCAAATTTTTCTTCCACTCCCCCTTCCCTCCCCCACCAAGCAATTTGCTATAGGCTATACATTATAATCATGTTAAACATATTTCCACATTAGTCATGTTGTAAGAGAAGAATCAGAAAAAGGGAAAAAAACACAAGAAAGAAGGAACAACAAAAAAGTAACAACAAAAGTGAAAATAGTATGCTTCAATCTGCATTCAGATTCCATAGCTCTGTATTATCTTAGATCACTGTATTGCTGAGAAGAGCCAAGTCTATCACAGTTGATCATCACACAATGTTGCTGTTACTATATACAATGTTCTGCTGGTTCTGCTTCCTTCACTCAGTATCAGTGCACTTAAGTCCAGGTTTTCCTGAAAATCTGCCTGTTCATCCTTCCTTCCTTCCTTCCTTCCTTCCTTCCTTCCTTCCTTCCTTCCTTCCTTCCTTCCTTCCTTCCTTCCTTCCTTCCTTCCTTCCTTCCTTCCTTTCTTTCTTTCTTTCTTTCTTTCTTTCTTTCTTTCTTTCTTTCTTTCTTTCTTTCTTTCTTTCTTTCTTTGTGTGGGGCAATGAGGGTTAAGTGACTTGCCCAGGGTCACACAGCTAGTGTCAAGTGTCTGAGGCTGGATTTGAACTCAGGTCCTTCTGAATCCAGGGCTGGTGCTTTATCCACACTGCACCACCTAGTTGTCCCTCTGCTCAACATTTCTTAAAGCACAATAGTATTCCATTACATTCTGATACCACAACTTGTTTAGCCATTTCCCAGTTGATGGGCATCCCCTCAATTTCCAATTCTTTGCCACCACAAAGAGAGCAGTTATAAACATTTTGTACATGTGGGTCCTTTCCCCCTTTTTATGATTTCTTTGGGATACAGACCTAGTAGTGCTATTACTGGGTCAAAGGGCATGTACAGTTTTATAGCTTTTTGGGCATGGTTACAAATTGCTCTCCAGAATGGTTGGATCAGTTCACAATTCCACCAACAGTGCATTAGTGTTCCATTTTCTCCACATCTCCTCCAACATTTATCATTTGCCTTTTTTGTCATATTAGTCAATTGGATAGGTGTCGGGTGGTACTTCATATTAGTTTTAATTTGCATTTCTCTAATTAGTAGTGATTGAGAACATTTTTAATATGGCTTTATATAGTTATTTATTTTTAAATTTTTTTTTCCAGGGCAGTGAGGGTTAAGTGACTTGCCCAGGTTCACACAGCTAGTGTCAAGTGTCTGAGGCCGGATTTGAACTCAGGTGCTCCCGAATCCAGGGCCAGTGCTTTATCCACTATGCCACCTAGCTGCCCCCACTTTATATAATTTTAATTTCTTCATTTGAAAAATGCCTGTTCATATCCTTTGACCATTTCTCAACCGGGGAAGTAGCCTCTTAATAAATGTTCAGACTCAGTACTCTGCTCCTAATATCCCTGAATGTCATCTTCCTGAAAAAGCCCCAGAACCAATGCCCACAACTCACCTATGGATGATGCGTTGACTCTGGAGGTAGTCCAGTGCCATGGAGAGCTCACAAATGAAGAGTTTCACAGTGTCTTCTTGGAAACGGACATTCTGCTGCAGGTGATAACGCAGATCGCCACCAAGCAGAAGATCTACCACCATAAACATGTCCTCCTCATCTTGGAAGGAGTACCTATAAAAGCACACACCCCACAGACATAAGTTAAATGACTTCATAAATCACCAAGTAGTCGATTGTTCGGTGGAAGGGAGCACCCAGGTCATTAGTAACATCATCCTAAACATATCCTGGAAGGATTAGAACAATTTGGATGGAAGATTTTTATCACAGACTATATAGCATCATATATATTTTGATCTGTTAGGAACTGTGTTTTCTGGTCATACTAGGAATGGAAACATCTGGCTTCCATTCCTGGCTTTGTCACCAGCTATGTGACTATAAGTCACTTAACCTCTTTGGGCATCAGTTTCCCCACCTGTAAAATATGGGCAGTTAACCATGAGATGCATCTGAAAAATTAGAATTTAGATTTTGAAGAAACCTTAGAGATCCTTCCATGCAATTTTCCCATGTAAGAGTTCATAGCTTCCTATATTTAGAGCTCAAAGGTCATTTAGTCCAATCTCTTAATTTTAGAGATGAGAAAAAACTAAAACCCCTAAAGAGTAAATGACTTGTCAAAGGTCATACAATATGTAGCACAGATAGGAACCAGGTCCTTAAAATTTTAGGAGTCAGTACGGTACAGTGGAAAGAGTGAGGGATTTGGAATAGGAGGATCTGCGTTCAAATTCTGACAGCTACCTATATAACCTTGGGTAAGTCATTTAGCTTCTTTCATTTTCTTAACTATAAAATGGGGGAAGGGGTGAGGTGGGTTGAAGATCCCTTGCAACTCTAAATCTATGAAACCATGATTCTAAGATTCCTAATATAAATCCAGTATAAAAAATAAAAAAAATCTAGTATCCTTTTCATGAAACCACACTGCATTCTCATAATTATTGTGTAGGTATAATAAAAAACTATATAAATATAAGGAATTAAACAATGAGAATGCAGCACTGTTTGCTAAGCTGTTTATGTCACTTTCCCCAATTTGTAATGTTTGGTTTTTAAAAAATTAAATTTATTAAATCATTTTTATATAGCACATACTTCCTCCCAAAATCTTTATGAACAATTTATTGCTTGAAAAAAAAGCTAGTTTGTTGACCGTCAACAGAAAGGCAAGCTATGTCCTTTAAATTTAGATAATATAGAACAAAGTAGTGTTTGCTTCCAAAAGACTGGCCTCAGCCCACACAAGAGATATTCATAAACTCATGGATTTTGAAGTGGAAGGCAACTTAGAGACCATATCTTTTTGGGGGGATGGGGGCGGGGCAATGAGAGTTAAGTGATTTGCCCAGGGTCACACAGCTAGTAAATGGCTAGATTTGAACTCAGGTCCTCCTGAGTCCAGGGCCAATACTTTATCCACTGTGCCACCTAGCTTCCCAGGACTGTATCTTTTAATCCACTCATTTTGCAGATGAGACAACTGAGAAGAGACAGGTCAAATGAGTGCCCTGGGTTACCCAGGCAATGAGCAAGAGATGGAATTTGGACCTTGATTTACTGATTCAAAGATGTATTCATTGCAGTGTATCATATTTATAAATAAATCCTACTGCTATAATTATTTTTATTTCACTAGAAACCAAAACAATCATATAATAGCTAAGGAATATGTGTTTACATCAGTAGTGTCAAACTCAAATAGAAACAGGTGACACTCAGCCACCCATGTGGATCCTGGCAGGCAACAGATTGACTTAGAAAACAATGTATTAACATTATCTATGTTATGGTATTTTTATTTATTTTGTTAGATATTACCCAATTTTCATCTGATTCAGCTCAATATTCCCCATGTTTGACACATCTAGTCTAAGTGATTAAGACTGACACACCAGATATTTCATTTATGTTGACCCACAAAACTGAATCTGTAAAATCCATGCACTAGGACATTAAACAGAATCCTTGTAGTCTGGTTCTTTTGTTAGAATATATATACACACACGCACACATATGTAGATCTGTTACAGCTACAGCTGAGGGAAACTATATATATATATATATATGTAGATCTGTTACAGCTGAGGGAAACCCTAAAATGGTTAAGAATCCCTGAATTGAAGAGACTGAATAGTGTAGCAGAAAGAACCCCAGAGTGGGATTAAGGAGACCTGAGCCCTTAGCTCCAGGTATAGGGGCCCAATTTAATTGGGTGGCTTGCCAAATATTGGGGTCCAGAAAATAATGAAGGACATCTAAGTCCAAAGCTTCCTCCTCTCTGAACTGTCCTTTTTAGTTATTTCTCCAAGGCCCACGAGAAAGGAGCTTAACAGCCTCTTTTCCACAAACAAATCAGGTCTTATTTAATGTGAATAAAATACACAACAAAGGTGAAATTAATAAAGTCAAGGACAAGGGAATAGGGAAAAAGAAAATGGATAATCTCCCTGGCTCTAGCAAGGGCTGACTCAAACCCAAACTCACTTTCAGCTCAGCTAATTCTAATGGCTGGATTTAACTCACCACCAGGGGTCCGTGGTCACCCACCTCACCCCTTCCCCCATTTTATAGTTAAGAAAATGAAAGAAGCTGCTCGGAATGCTTCTCCCAGGCGAGAGAGAGAGAGAGAGAGAGAGAGAGAGAGAGAGAGAGAGAGAGAGAGAGAGAGAGAGAGAGTGAGAGAGCGCTACTTCCTGTTGGGGTCCATTTTTCTACCTTTTTCTCCCTCCCCCAAAGGGGAGGTCCTTCAAGTAGTGTGGCTGAGACTGATTCCCTGTTGATGACATAGTCCACAGCGTCTGAGGTCACTCCTTCTCAGGGTTGGCCAAGTTTAAACTAGATGGCTAAAAATCTAATCATCTTAAGTGTGTACTTAGTAGTTTCTCATTCACACCCAATTCAAACACTACTAAGTCAATCAAGTCGGACCCCTGGGCATCTGCCAAATTCCATTATTTTACCACACAGGTCAGTCACTAATTTATTCCTAAGACCTTTAGCAGGTCACCTCCCCTTTTTAGAATGCAGTTTCCTAACTCACAAAATGATGTTGCTGAATCTGAAAGGTCTCTTCTAGCTCTAATATGCCATAATCAGATATAAACTTAAAGGGGGAGAAGGAGTTATATGCCTTGGCAAAGAGGGAGGGACAATAAAGGGAGATATAGAAAGATGTCAAAGCTATTGCCAATTTTGCCTAGGGCTTACACCACCTTACACTTACCTTCTTATTGCAGAAATTTAGAAGACTCAAGTTGATCTTTTTTGTTTTTGTTTCGTTTTGTGGGGCAATGGGGGTTAAGTGACTTGCCCAGGGTCACACAGCTAGTAAGTGTCAAGTGTCTGAGGCTGGATTTGAACTCAGGTCCTCCTGAATCCAGGGCTGGTGCTTTATCCACTATGCCACCTAACTGCCCCCAAGACAAGTTGATCTTTAAAATGAGGAAAATAATATCTGTACTATCCATCTCACAAGGTTGTTATGAAGATCAAATGAGATCATGAATATAAAATACCAGGAAATCTGTAAAGTGCTATAGAATAATTACTATTATCATCATTATTAGAAACAGGTTCAGTCAGCTGCCTGATAACTGCTTCTTGAGCAGGGTTGGGCATTCCACTTGTACCATCTCCGTTTTGGCTTACTTATAACTGTGGTATCGGTAGAGGTAAAAAGCAAGCAAGCAGGGGCAGCTAGGTGGTGCAGTGGATAGAGCAGCGGCCCTGGAGTCAGGAGTACCTGAGTTCAAATCCAGCCTCAGACACTTAACGCTTACTAGCTGTGTGACCCTGGGCAAGTCACTTAACCCCAATCACCTCACTAAAAAAAAAAAAAGCAAGCAAACATTGGCTAGTCTACCCAGTATTTTCTTCTCTTGTTCCTCTCACATCTAGGAAGGGAAAACCTTTAAATATAGGCAATAGTTCTCTATAACAAAGAGTAAGAGATGTGGGGAAGAACTTAAGGTAGGGAGAGGAAGTTAAGGCTGAAGTACTTTTATCTAGACTTGAAAATATGTTGATAAAATTTCTATTATGAAGTGTGTAGGCCTCCAGAGGATGAGTGTGCAGGTTAGTGGTTCTCAGACATATTTGTCACAGTCTCCCTTCATACTCTAAAAAGTAACTGAGGAACTTTTGTTTGTGAGGGTTATATAAATAACATCTTAGTATTATTATGGAAATAATTTTGACCTTACAGATCCCTGTAAAGAGTCTTGGATACCCTCAAGGGTTTGCAGGTCTGGGGTGTTAGTGGTATTGTGTATATTAAGACAATTCCTAGGCAACCCTGATGCTGATTAAAATTTGTATGTTTATTTCCCAAGCTCATATTCTTGATCCATGTATGCCCCTTAGTAACTAAAAAAGGAGATCTCTTTGTCTTCTGTCTAACCATTTTTGTAGAACTGCTGATTCTCCCCATTTCTATAACTATGTAAGTCAAGGAACTTATCTTGCTTTATTTATTTCCTGTTAGGATCTCTAACAGGGATTTTGGATACAGTGTGTAGTGGTTTAGAGTGATATAGGATGAAGAATGGTGGAAATTCAAAGACAGGTACATTGTTTTAAGATACATGGAGGGAAGTGTAGAATATTTTCAATTATTATTTGTATGGCGAAGTAGTAGAAAGTCTGATAAATAGTGGAGAAAGGTGGTGTGGTGGTTGTGTAGCAAGAGAGGGAAAAATAGATGACCAGCCTGTGTTATACTGGATCCACAAAACAGTATAACAACAACAACATTTACATAGTGCTTTAAGATTTTCAAAATACTTTACAAATATCAATTAATAAAAGTAGTTCAACCAAGGTCTTCAGAGTTCTAGGGAGATATACTCTGAGAAAAACCATGAACTGGAATTAAACAGGATGAGAAGGCATAGGTGAGATACAGTCTACAAAGAGTGCTCATTTTAATTAGACCACCTATCCAAAGGGTAGTGGAATTTGCCTCTGGACTTGGAGTCAGAAAAACTGAGTTCAACTCTAAGATAGACACTAGCATTGTGACTGTAGGCAAGCTACTTAACTGGTATTTGCCTCTGTTTCCTCTTTTGTAAAAAGGGAATAGTAGCACCTATCTCTCAGTGTAGTTGTGTGAGTGAGATTTTCCCCACCCCTTAGTTATAAGTGGTTTAATTCTGGTAATAATCAGTATATTAACTAAAAATTGTGATTTACTATATTTAGATATTTTATTTTATTAGTAGACTAAGTTAATAATAATGGATTGTAAAAGAGATACCAGTAGAGCTGATTCCAATTCCATATGATTAGCAATGCTGTTCTGATCAGCAATACCAGACAATCTGCAAGTTCCCCGCTAACAGCAAGCATCTCTAGGCATCACATCACAGTATTAAGTGTCCAGCAAGTATTCCTTGCCGACAGCAACCATCTCTAGCCATCATCTGTAACTTCTAGTTATCATTCATTACATCACAGTTTGCAAATTATCATATTCCCCACTAATAGCAAGCAAGTGACTAATAACAAGTTTGGCTGATCAAGAGGAGCTTGTCTAGAATACGTAAGCCCTGAGAGGGTATAAAACCCTAGTGAACCCCAAGCTTGGGGTCTTTCGGGTCTACCCCTACCTGAGACCGGCTTTATTGTGAGACTGGCCCTCTCTCAATAAACCTATTTTCTTTGGCTTGGAGACTTTGTTGTTTCTTTCCTTTGTCATGGTTATAAATTTTCACGACAGTCGTGAGGATAAACTGAGATAATTAATGATAATAGCTAACATTTATATAGTGCTTACTATGTGTTAGGCATTGTGATAAGCATTTTATAATTATCTAATTTTATCCTCACAACAAAACATTAAAGCACTATGTAAATGCTATAACTTTTTATAAATGCTATAATTAATAATAATAACAACAACAAATCATCTAGTACTCATTTCTCCCAGGGAGTCCCTATGTCTATTTCTGTGGAAATCAACTGGAGATCATTCTGAATTTAAGAATGTTAAAACTGGAAGGGTCCTTGGAGATTGTGCAATTGAGGGGTCCTTAACCTAGGTTCCATGGATTCCCAAGGGATCAATAGGTAGATCTCAGTGGGGTCCATGAACTTGGGTGAGAAAATATTCACTTATTTTTTCATTAACATTTGGTTTGCTTTATAATCCAATGTGTTTTATAAGGAATCCATAGGCTTTCCCAGACTGCCAAAGGGTCTGTGACACACAAAAAGACCAAGAATCCCTGAATTTCAATCCATCCTATCTCCACTTTTACAATGTTGGCATCCCCTCTGGAGGGAGATTTGAACACTGATTGGTTTCAGCTTCTTCCTGTAATATTAAGTAAGATGAACTGTTATTGTTGTTTAGTCGTGTCTGACTCTTTGTGACCCCATTTGTGGTTTTCTTGGCAAAGATACTAGAATAGTTTGCCATTTCCTTCTCCATCTCATTTTATAGATGAGGAAACTAAGGCATGCTGGGTTAAGTGACTTGTCCAGGGTTACCCGGTTAGTAAGTCTCTGAGGCCAGAAGAATGGGACACAATTGGAAATGACAACAACAACAACAAATTGGAGATGGCATGAGTGAAAGGGCAATGTATATGGTGGTGTTTCCCTAAAGGTGAGCTTCAATGCATAATAGATAATAGCTATGTTATTTAGTTCATCACATTTTTTGAGGGGGCAGGACAATGAGGGTTAAGTGACTTGCCCAGGGTCACATAGCTAGTGCCAAGCCTCTGAAGCCAGATTTGAACTCAGGTCCTCCTGAATCCCAGGCCGGTGCTTTATCCACTGTGCCACCTAGCTGCTCCCAATAGCTATATTATTTAAGCAGATCAGCTTCCCTGTAAGAAAGTACAAGGGGGCAGCTAGATGGCACAGTGGTTAAAGCACTGGCCCTGGATTCAGGAGTACCTGAGTTCAAATCCAGCCTCAGACACTTAACACTTACTAGCTGTGTGACCCTGGGCAAGTCACTTAACCCCCATTGCCCCGCAAAAAAAAAAAAAAGAAAGTACAGCTATTTTGTAATATCTCAATCCTTCTGAATTTAATTACAATAATTAAATGATCAGTGTGGTTTATATGCTAAAAAAATTCTGTCCTTATCTTGAAATTTTGATCATTTAGAGTTAGTACTGGTAAAAGTAAGTATGGGATGGTGATATAAATAGTATTTTCTTCCTTCCTCATGAGTATACTTTCACCTACTGTATGTGTTTTCACTCTGATGGTTACTTTACATGGGTCTATTTTTGATCTTGGTCAGTAGGTTTCAGTGGGATTTGTTGGGGGAGTATAATAGGCAAAAATAATTCTATGTGCTAAAATGTCAGGAAGAGAAATCAAGATTTCTCAGAGTTTGAGCTAGGAGTGTTCATAGCAACTTCTCAGATGCCTTGAAGGAAATGTCAGCTTTTCTGCTAAGAGGTCCCAAGAGAGCCAGTAAGAGGATGTTTAAATGCACTGAATCTTCATTTAAGTGAAAAAGTTGAAGTTAAAAATTTTCACTGCAATAAGGATGAACCTCTACTCATGCTGCTGAATGGATTTTCCAAGATCAACTCTATGAGAAGCTTCCAAAACTTCAAATAAACTAGGGTGATGTGGCATGGTTCTTTTGAGATAGTTCCACATTTTATCACAAATAATCTGAACTCTATAGGGTTCAACACTAAAAAATTGGTGCATCATACCATCAAGAAAAAAAACACAAAAATCATATGATTATATCAACAGATACAGAAAACAGCCTTGGTAAAATATAACACCCATACTTCCTGTCTTTTTAACAGGAAAACACACATATTTTTAAAAACTAGAGGAATAAAAGGATTTTTCCTAAACACAATAAAAAGTATTTATGTAGAACCAGTCTATATAGTGAAGAAATATTTTCCCACAAAAAGCAGGGTAGGACTATATACTCTACAAAACTATTTGAATATTATTTTAAAGAAAAACTAGCCAGCACAATTAGGCAAGACAAATACAGGAAACAGGCATAATCATAGAAGAGGTTAAAATATCTGCATATGGAGCTATGAAGGTATATTCAGAAAACTTCAGTGATTCAACAAAAATATTAATTGAGATAATAAACGTTATAAGCAAGATAACAGATTATAGATTAGAGCTGGAAGATAAGTCAAAGGTCATCAAGTCAACCCCACCCCCATTTTATAGATGAAGAAACTGAAGCACAGGTAGGTCATGTGACATGGCCAGAGTTACATAGGTGTCTGCTACAGGACATGAATCCAGCTCTTCCTCACTCTGGGTCCAAAATTGTATTCACAATGATATACTGCTTCTCTGACAGGAGGAACTGATCCTATTTGTAAGTCTTCAAGCAAAGACTGAACAATCATTTATCAGGTTTGTCATAGTGGGTACTCATTTTGTGTATGGGTTGCATTAGCTGGCTTCTGAGGCCCCTCCCAAATCTGAAATTCTGTGATTCTATGAAACCCATAAAAAGAATCAACATTTCTATAATGTTCTAAAAAAAACCCAGAAGAAACTCTGAGAAAAAGAATTATAAAATTCTCATTTAAGGAAATTGTTTTGATAGACTATAACAATTTAACAGATATAAAGGAAGAATAAATAACTGGAGTAATATCTCACATATATACATAGGTGGTTGTTGTTTGTCCTTGGTTCTTGAAGAGGACCATGATATCAGGGTAATGTCATGACTTGCAGTGAATTGGATTTAAGTGAGGGAGGGCTATACAAGGTCACCAACCTCTTTCTCTCCTCCAGACCCCTCAGGGTCTAGTGGTGAGATATAGATCAGGATGACTATAGATGGTCCCAAATATTTAAGGCAATTGAGGTTAAGTGACTTTCCCAGGGTCACATAGCTAGTAAGTGTCTTAGAGACTTTGAACTTAGGTCCTCCCAACTTCAGGGCCAGCCCTGAATCACCTAGCTGCCCCCACACAGGTTAGGTCAGAATTATAAAGATGGCAATACTACTTATTTATAGATGTAATAGAATGTCAATCATAGTACCAATGGGATAGTACATATAATTAGACAATGATTTTTAAAATGTATATGTAGTAACAAAAGCAAATGGAATTAGTGGGGAAAAAAGGCAGGACGGAAGATTACTTGCATTGCCAGATCTCAGTCACAGTAGTACCTGGCATTGGGCCTGACATTGTTTTAGATGTTGGAGATACAGATACAAAGAATGAAGCAATCTCTTCCTACAAGAAGCATGCATTTGAATGGGGAAGGTATGTATAAATATATATGGAATAAATATAAAGAGAATAGTAATTTGTTACCAGATAAAAGAAATTAGAACAGTGAGATATTATAAGGTTATAAAGGGCAAGTATCAAACAGACTGCAGGACAACTATATTACCTGGTGTGGCCTGAATCAGATAAAATGGAGTTGGGAAATATGTAAAAAAAAATACAATAAAACATAGAAAATGTTCATATGTGGTTTTCTAAGTCAATATGCTCCACAGGATACTTTTGTCCTGGTTTTGCCCTGTTTCTATTTAAGTTTGACAACACTGATACAGGAGAACCAAAGGTATATTTTTAGGTTGGTACTTGATATGTCCAAGATCGCAAAACACTAGGAGAAGGGAACCATTTATTAGACAATTAAAAATAGTTAAGAACATTATATAACAGTTTGGTAAGAAATAGGAATGTGTAAAATAGATGGATGGATGGATGGATAGATAGAGACTGATAGGTAGATAGATAGATATTCCTCTGTGTGTGTGTGTGTGTGTGTGTGTGTGTGTGTGTGTACACACACATACTGGATTACATATATGTATATAATCTCAAATCATATAGTATAAGAGATGATTAGATCATATACTGCAATAAATTCCAAGCAGAGCAATAGCCTAAATATAAGAAATGCAATAAAATTTAGGAAAAATGCAACCCATTATCAGTTGCGGCCTAGGGAAAAATACTCATCTACCCAACAAATAGAAGGGAATATATGAAAAAAAAAAAGTTGAATTTGCTTATATGAAAATAAAGTTTTTGTATAGCAATTGGCCATTTAGAGTTTAGAATAAAAAAGGTGGGAAAAGCAGCCTGGGGGGGAATCTTTTCCACAAATATTTTTGATGAAAGTGGTATTGTGGAAAGACTGATGGTATGGATAGAGCATAGGGTGATAAAAATTGATTCCCTTTGTTCTTCTATTTCCCAGCTGGGCTTAGAGATTTCTTAATTATTCAGTAGAACCTATCTAGCAACCAAATAAACTACATAGATTCTATGTCTTTGTTAAAGTTAAAATATCCATCTCCATCTAGATGCCCCATTGGCAGGTCAGACTTAAATTGTTCCATACTCAGCTAGCTGATTACCTTCCCTACTAAACTTATCCCTCTACCCAACTTTCCAGTTTGTGTCGGTAGGACCATCATTCTTCCATTCAAACAAAGTCAGAACCTCTTAATCTCTTCTTCCCTGCTCTGGGCTTCTAGCTCACCAACCCTGAACCAGAAGATACAACAAGGTTTCCTCCTCTGTCCCAGGGCCAGGCTTCTGCCCCAAGGGTCCTGTCCTCCCACTTCTCTGTTATTTTCCCCTGCCCCCAGCCATCCAGCCTTGTCTCTACTCAGAGCTTGATGCATAATTGAACCCTACCTGCAGCCTGCCCCAACCTATTTCAACTGCATTTGTCCTACACCAGAATCTCTAGTTAGGGCTTGGATAATTAAGAGATCTTCCATTCCTCATGAGAAACATAATTTCTCCTTCTATGTCATCAAAAGTACTTTTGTCACCTGATTCGTATAGGGAGACAAACATTTTAAAAATCCATTTGGCTAAAATGGACAGATATTTTCAATCTGAAGAACAAATAATACTCTGACAAAGAAAGGGACGATAAATTTGGAGGGAATGTAATAATAATTATGAACCTGGTGACTGATAGTACGTCTGTGCTGGGTCAGGGTGCAGCCTCGCCAGATGTGGAGGTGCTCCTCGCCAGGTAGACCACAGTGTGATGATGAATTTTTTTAGTCACAATAACTCTTGTACATCATCCATTAAGTCATATAGAGTTTCCGATCTATATTGGTAGAAAGAGTACCCCCACTGACAAAATCATATTCCCTTAAATGACATGCAACTACTATACTATTGCTTTGGTTATGTTCATTATATTTTTCATATGCTTGTACTATTTGCATAAATTATAGATGGCAGTTAGACAAAATAATATTGTAATAAGTATGTATACAATTATCCAGTTCAGATACACCTGAAAGAGAGAAGAAGAGAAGGAGAGAGAGGGGAAAAGACAAAGAAAGGGAGAAAGGGAGAGAAGGAAGAGTGAAGAAAGACAGAGATAGAGATGATTTTATTAGTGTGGGGGAATTCCCAATATGAAAAATCCCTCTACCAATGCAATTTATGATCTTCCATCTGGGTCCTTAAGAAACTTCTTAGGGTTTAGAAATCTGACTTGCCTATCCAAAGTCATATAGTATTTACCAGAGGCAGAACTTGAGCCCAGGTTTTTTGGACTCTAAATATAGACCTGCATCCCCTATGCCAGGCTGCCTCTCAGGATCAATTGTTTGGGAATCATACATGTGATTTTGCCCTCTTCGTGAGGATATTCTTTACATCGGTATGTACAGATCTACGTAGACCTGTACCAGTACTGCAATTTATAGCTTTAAAAGCTACCTAGGATTCTAACATGTCAAGTGGCTTGTTCAGGGACACACAGTCAATAAATGTCCATGATGAGACTTTATTTAATTCCAGTCTTCTTGATTTGGAGGCCAGCTCTCTGTCCCTGACACCACCCCATAAGTGTTGTTTGATAATACTTGCAAAAGAGCCTAATTCAGACCACAATAGCTGACCTGTGTGCCTAAAACCTGCAAAACCCTGAAATCTTGCTTGGTCCCAGAGATGACGGACTTCTTTTATTTTAACTACAATTCATTAGAAGACTCATTTTACTTCTTTACCTCTGCATTTCTTCTGACCTTTGGCTTTCAGTGGGTAGAGAATGAAGAATTATTCTATTTATTGCCAGCAATGTATTTACTCTAGAGTGGTTATCTTTGAAGTTTCTCTAGGGAAAATCTGGCTCTTATTATTTTATGCAGAATCTCAGGAGGCAGTTACCTCTGGGAATGCTGTGGCCAGTAAACAGGGAATAGGGGATAACAACATATTGTCACAAACATTACAAAATAATTGTTTTCCTCCAAGTCATGTACTCTGATGGCAAAAGGGACTCTTACCCAAAGGCTATTTCAAATAGCATCCCATGTAAAGGCAGAATTTATATGATTTTTTTTTTTTTTTTAGTGAGGCAACTGGGGTTAAGTGACTTGCCCAGAGTCACACAGCTAGTAAGTGTTAAGTGTCTGAGGCTGGATTTGAACTCAGGTCCTCCTCACTCCAGGGCCGGTGCTCTATCCACTGCGCCACCTAGCTGCCCCTAATTTATATGATTTTTTAAAAAAAATGGGCCCTGGACCATATCAACCTGTTTCAGACATATTCTAAGCAGGGATGTCTGCATCACTCCTGAGATTGGAAACAGCCACTTTTGATTCCGATGATAGAAGAGTAGGTCTTGAAGAGGGTGAGATGTGAGTCAGGCCTTGACTAGGCCGAGTAATTGCACTTAGCCTGGCTCCTCTGAAAAGCAAGACATGGAAAGGCAGAAAGTCCAATTGGCTTTCTGCCCCTTCTGCACTCTGGTGGAAAGGTAGTTTGTTTTCCCTCAACCCTGACCTCAGAGTTCTAGGGTAGAGATAAACCACTCCAAATTCCTAGCAGTGTCTTCAGTAAGCAGGGGTTCATGCTCTCTGGAAAGTCCTATCCAGCCCCCGTCTCCCTAAAATGGTACCTGCACACAGGTGGAAATCTTTTTGATCATTAGGGTAGCAACCTCCTCTGCCCCCCAAACCTGCAGCCTGTCGACTATATGCTTTTATTTCATCTGACTTGGGCTCATTGGAGGCAATGGTGATGTGGGATGCCTTGGCACCCATCCATCCAGCCATCCATCTGAGGTTTCCTGCATTGAATAGGTTGGGGTAGAAAGGGATAAGAAAACCTGAAATTCTGAGAACTGGAGGAGGTTTTTTGTGTGTATGTGTGTGTATGCATATTTATGTACACATACATATAGACACATGTAGATATTATATAAAAATGTGTACACACAGACATTACACACATATACATATGCGCACATAATACATACATAATATACACATGCATACAAATCTATATGTGAGGAAGACTCCTCTTTGTGAGTTCAGATGTGATTTCAGATACTTACTAGCTGTGTGACCCTGGGCAAGTCACTTAACCCTGTTTGCTTCAGTTCCTCATCTGTCAAATGAACTGGAGAAGGAAATGGCAAATCAATACAGTATCTTTGCCACAACTGTATGTGTATGTGTAACACACATACACATCAAGGACCACTAGTGGGCTCCTGTTTTGGAGATATTCTGGTAGCTCTATTCCCCTCATTAGCTGGCTCTAAAATGTGTAAAATTTAGGATTGAGGAATATTAAGTGATTTGTGGTTTAAGAAAATACAGCATTTGGGGCAGCTAGGTGGCACAGTAGATAGAGCACTGGCCCTGGAGTCAGGAGTACCTGAGTTCAAATCCGGCCTCAGACACTTAACACTTACTAACTGTGTGACCCTGGGCAAGTCACTTAACCCCAATTGCATCACTAAAAAAAAAAACAAAACAAGAAAATACAGCATTTATCTTTACAATAGAAGAAACAGTATAATGTAGTGTGATCTTGGAATCAGGTGAAACCTGAGGTTTAATCCTGTTTCTGACACTTACCAGCTGTGTGACCACGAGCAAATCCTTTAACTTCTCAGTTTCCTCATGTGTAAAACTGGGGAGGACTCAGTGATTTCTAAGGTTCCTTTCAGCTCTAAATCTATTATCCCAAAATAATCCCACCTATGAGGGATGGCATGAAGTGGGATGTTTTTTTAAGGTGGGAGGTGTCACTAGATGATGTTTCAGGTCCTGTCTTAACCTAAGACTGTATTCTCAATTAACTATCTCCCCTGGGAAGCCCTTCTTGATTCCACAGATGAAAATGACCTCTACCTCTTTAAATGTTTCCTACACATTACCCATATTTCTCTCTTGCACTTTGTATACTTCTCCTTCCTCTCACACTAATTAGGCTAAATGCTCCTTTGGAGCAGGGCCTATATCATGTCTACCTTTGTATCTTTAGTGCTAAGCACAAGTAGACAGTTAGTGGTTAATAAATGCTCCTGTTTTCTGAATTCTTGAATTATAGAGCTTGCTTCTGTTAAATGCACACCCTGCCTGGCTCCTTCTGTAGACTTACTCTCCTATATTAGTGGCCTGCTGCAGTGGCTGTGATCATAATTCATGCCCATTCCATGAATACAAATTTCCCTTCCAGTTGAAGGCTGCTTGTTCCTTCAATTACCAAAAGCCCAGGTGGACGCTTGATATCAGTGGAGACAGCTGATGTGGAAAACGCCTAGAGGTGGTTTCTGCAGCTGCAAGCTTGATCATAATTAGAGAAAGTCAACTGAGGAACAGGCTTGAGGAGGAGCAACCCTTCCATAT
This sequence comes from Dromiciops gliroides, assembly GCF_019393635.1. Taxonomy (NCBI): domain Eukaryota; kingdom Metazoa; phylum Chordata; class Mammalia; order Microbiotheria; family Microbiotheriidae; genus Dromiciops; species Dromiciops gliroides. Next base: position 317,641,343 of record NC_057862.1, on the reverse strand, counting down.
GCATATAAGCTGCCTGCTTAGGCTGAGTTATCAGCCAATGACTGCCATCCAAAGAGGTGGGACGGGGAGGCCTTTATTTAGACTAGAATCCAAGGCACTAGATAGGCCTGACTATTTTTAACCCTTGATCTGTATTTGTAGAGAATATCCAAGTCAGGGCTCTGTTTGTCTGCAGAATTAGATAAAAAGCCCTAATGTTTGACTAGTAACTAAGAACAAAAGTTACTTTTCCCTTTAATCAACTCCCTTACTTGCAATAACACCTGCTTAAGAGAGGACTGGTGTTGAGGGACCGACCGATGTCTAATTGCCTGATTTTATAAAGAACAAGTTCATTTCCCTGAGGAGATAATGCACTTTGAATCAGTATGATGAGCACATCTGCTTAAGGTAACTGTGGGAGGCCTAGTAAGTGAAGTAAGGTGATGAAATTTACTTCAGAATGGTGTGGGAGTTAAAATTTATTATGTTTACTGATGGTAAAGGACTTATTGATAAAATGATAATACTTATACAACGTTTGACCTTTTTCAGCATATAATAATACCAAGGAATCCTTAGAGTTAAAGGTCCTGGGTTCAAATTCCCACCTCTGAAGATTACTATTTCACCCTGGGAACGTCAAATAGTCTTCCTGGGGTTCTGTTTCCTCATTTGTAAAATGAGGTGATTATACTAGATGAGCTCTCTTTTAGCTTTAAGCCTATGATTCCATGGAAAACCTTGTGATGTAGGCAAGGCAAATGTTATCTCCATCTTACAGATGAGGAAACTAAAATTTAAAAAAAAACCCTCCCTAATTATCTTTTTTTTTTTAATTTTTTTTTTGGGGGGTGAGGCAATTGGGGTTAAGTGACTTGCCCAGGGTCACACAGCTGGTAAATGTCTGATGACAGATTTGAATTCAAGTCTTTCTGACTCTAGGCCTAGCACTCTATCCACTGCACCACCTACCTACCTACCCTAGATTTCCTCCATTCTTTTTTCTTTCTTTCTTTCTTTCTTTCTTTCTTTCTTTCTTTCTTTCTTTCTTTCTTTCTTTCTTTCTTTCTTTCTTTCTTTCTTTCTTTCTTTCTTTCTTTCTTTCTTTCTTTCTTTCTTTCTTGTGAGGCAACTGGGGTTAAGTGACTTGCCCAGGGTCACACAGCTAGTAAGTGTTAAGTGTCTGAGGCCACATTTGAACTCAGGTCCTCCTGACTCCAAGGCCGGTGCTCTATCCACTGTGCCACTTAGCTGCCCCCCTAATTATCTTGATCAAGACTACAAGGTAAGAAAAGTGTCAGGGACTAGAGTCTAAGTCTTCTGATTTAAGGACAGCTCTGAAGTAGAAATGGCAAATCCTTGACTCAAAACCAAATTACCAGTATTCTTAACTGATTTTTTTTCTTTCTTGCATTTATTTTTTAGGACAATAAGTCAAATCATCATCTATAAGAAAGGAGGCTTAAAAGGAAGAAACAGTGAGGCAGTCCAGCTCTGCAGGTGGAGACTGTTATATGCAGTAGGTGCTTCATAAATGCACATTGGTGTGACTGACAGGCATCAGCTTTCACATCAGAAACCAGTTAGGGACAATGGCAAAAAAGAAAATTCAGAAAAAAGTGGAAGAACTTCAAGATAAGAAAGAAGGTGGGCCAGAAAAAATCATTGGTCAGCGACTGGTGAAGGGCAAAGTACAGTATCAAGTACAGTGGAAAGGCATCTGGAAGGAGACTTATACTTGGGAACCAGCAGAGAAACTACACTACCCTGACCTCATTGAGGACTTCTTAAAATCCCAGAAAACAGCCCATGAGACGGATGAACCCATGGAAAGCAGAGGCAAAGCTAGCTTGAGCAACAGAAACACGAGAGAGGAGAGCAAAACAAAAAGCAACCAAGAGCAGTCCAAAAAGCCACAGGATCTGGCCCAAGATTTGGAGGCAGAGAAGGTTATTAATGCTGAAAGGACCAAAGAGGGGCTGAAGCTCCTGGTGAAATGGAAAAACAGTGATAAAGCTGACTTTGTTCCTGCCAAAGAGGCCAATATCAAGTGGCCACAGTTGGTCATTAATTTCTATGAAGAGAGGCTGACGGAGCAGCCAGAACTGGACTACAGTGGTAACCAGAACTGATTCCATCTGTAGCCATCCTCTAGGCTGCTGGGTCAATGGATTTGAAGTGGGTGAGGGAAGAAGTGTTTGTCTATAGGCCACAGAGGTGCCTTTGGGTGTCCTTAGACAAACAAACTGGTACCTTGCTTGTGTCCTGTGGCATCCCAAGTATATTAAACAGTTTAGGGCTGAATAAGTTTGCTGGCCCATGTCAAGGGAGGGAGGAAATGATTCAGGCAGGGGTTTTTTTTGTTCTTTGCTGAGCAGAGAGGCAAAGAAGCTTCCTCAAAGAGAAAAACTTGTAGAGTTAGGTGTGTGGGTGACCAAAAAGACAAGTCTCAAACACTCTTCAAGGTCTTCTACATAGGGCTGTTGACTCTTTGTTTTCATCCCATAGCATTGTGTCAATTTGGGCTCTTACTGGTGTATCATTTAGAGGTGTTGGGAAAGGAAAAAGTGAATGGATAAGGTTATTTTTTGTTGTTAAAATGGGAATGGGGGAGGTAAAAGGATGAAAATTCAAAGTTCAGAAGCTTAATTTAAAAAATCCTCTGTCTGTCTATCTATCTATCATCTCACTGGCAACATAAATGAGCATTACAAAAGACTTGTTTTTTCAATGTGTCTGACTCTTCATAATGCCACTTGTGGCTTTCTTGGTAGACAGTGGAATGGCTTGCCATTTGGTCCTCCAGATCATTTTACAGATGAGGAAACTGAGGCAAACAGGGTTAAGTGACTTGCCCAGGGTCACACAGCTAGGAAGTGTCTGAAGTAATATCTAAACTCGCCAAGATGAATTTTCCTGAATCCAGGCTCAGCACTCTATCCATTGTACCACTTAGTTGCCCCAGCAAAAGACCATACGGGATTGCTAAGGTATGCTCTGCCTAAATGTGGTGTACTCGAGCTAGAATTACTTCAGGCTGGTTAGAGACAGAATTATTTTAAGTCTTGAGACATGGTGGTAGGAGAAACACAAATAGGCTAGTCTGTTGTTTAGTTTAAAGTGTCCTTTTTTTAAGTATAAAAGCACTTTACTGCCTTTTCCTCTCTTCAGTCACCTTTCTCACACCCTACAATGCTCCAAAGATTTCAAGGTAGAAAACCACATATGAAATAATGGAGGTTAGGGAACAAGCCACAAGGCTCCTGGAACTCGGTGATTGAGGAAAGGGTGGGTGGCTCTGGCAGAAGCAGAGAAGGTGAGAAGGGGCTTCTGGGTCTCCAGTGGCTGCTTCCTGCTCTCTTGCACTATTGGCTCCTGGGTCGCCTGCAGCCAGCTCATTTCCCCTTTGGCTTGTTGCTGCACCTGCCTCCCGACCTTCTGCTGCCCAAGTCACTTGGTGCCAAGAGTGTACAGAGGGGCAGCTAGGTGGTGCAGTGGATAAAGCACCAGCCTTGGATTCAGGAGGACACAAGTTCAAATCTGACCTCAGACACTTGCCACTTACTAACTGTGTGACCCTGGGCAAGTCACTTAACCCTCAATGCCCCAACAAAAAAAAAAAAAAAGAGTATACAGAGCCAGGTCTGTGCTATCCCTGGCCCTCTCTCCTTCTACCCATGAGCTGCTTCCATCTCTCAGGTACTGGGTTTTCCTGATGCAATACTTTCCTTTCAGCCAAGCCTCCGAGGTGACTCCTCCAACTCCCCTGAGGCTGAGAGTTGGCCCTCCATGCCATTAGCACCATCTCTTCTACCCCAGCTTTTCCTTGGTGCTTGCCAGAGGCCTGTTGCTCTTTATTCTGCAGGAATCTCTTCTGCCCTTCCCTCCCTCCTCCCCTAATAGTAGCCTTTTACTTGGTCCTACCTGGGGACACTCATCTCCATCTCATGTGTGTGTGTGTGTGTGTGTGTGTGTGTGTGTGTGTGTGTGTAAGTAAAGCTAAGCTGGAGGCTTCAGTAGTAATTAGCCAATTCCCAACAACAGTTCTTCAGGTGAGTCACCCCCTAGACTTCAGTCAGAAGGGTTCAGGGGCCATGGGATACTGCCCCCCACCAGAGAGCAGGCCCTCAGCTAGAGGCAGCGGTTGGCCTTCCCTCAGTGACAGCAGCAAGCCTCTTAGCACCCAAGTGGAGACATAGGCAAAGAACAGGGTCAGGAGGACATTGAGGGTCTCTGCTTTGGTGCTGGGCTCCAAGCCAGTCACCTCCTGAGAGAAGCTGCAGTCCCAGCCATCCTCCTCAACCTGTTCCTTTTCACCTGCTATTTGGGTGAGTTTCTTGAGGCTAGGTAGGAAAGGGGGGGTCACTAGTTTGAGGGAAGGATAGCACCTGGGGGCCACTCCCTGTCAGCCTTCCTCCCTGAGCCAAACAACACAGGGTCTATATATAGACCAGGGGTCATACCAGCCCATCTGGGTTACAGCAGACATTCGGGAACAGTGAATTATATAAAGCCAGCCTGTTACTGAGGGAGACCTCACCATGAAGACCAGAGGGCCCATGGCAGAACTGGAGCACTGGGTGACAAGCTGAGGGTGAAGTCTGGACACTGTGTATCCCAGAGACTCTGGCATTGCCTGCCCCTTTTCCCTCCTCCCCCTTCAGGACTTCAACAAGTTCCCAGGCCTTCCCCAGGACCCTTTCTTCTACCTATTCCTGGATGGGTAAAACTAGGGGCAAGGACTGTGGGGAGGCTGAGGCCTCAGATGCCAGAGGAGATGTGCTAGGGTGGAGGTGAAGTTTTCAGAGGCCAGGGTTTCAGAGTCTTGGGTAGAAACTGAAGCCTGAAAGTCTACAGGGGAAGGTAGAATGGAGGGAAGGCAAGGCTTGAGGATGAAGTGGAGAAGTAAGGGCAGAGTCCAAAGCTGGAAGGGTATGGGGCTGCTTGTGGCTCCTTCAAATTCCTCAGGTCAAGATCATGCCTGTGAACATCAGTCATTTGCAGAGGAGCCAAAGGGGTTGAGGATGCAGCAAGGGAAGAGCTCATAGAAGAACTGCTGCATTCATGTCACAACATGCCCTTGAAGCTGCTGCTCAGCCTCAGAAAGCTCTCAAAGCCCCACCAGCTTCACCATCTAGGCCTCAACATCAGGAGCCTCTGCCAGGGCCCAGCTCAGTTGCTGGTGATCTGGTGCTGCCTCTTTGGGTGACTTGGGAGCTGGAGTCTAGTATTCCTTCAAGGCAGGACTGCATAGCGAATGGCTCCCATTTCAACAATAGCAAACACCCCCTTGTCCTGGTCCATCATAATGCTGGCCCCAGGTCTAAAGCCCTGGAAGTATTCAGAGCTGGGCTTGATTCAGGCCACTGAGAAAGCCTATGGCAAACACATGCATAGTCCCTGGGTCTGTCATATAGTTCAAAGCTCTTTTTTGTGTCCTAGGCCCTACTGACAGTCTGGTGAAACCCACGGGCCCCTTTTCAGAATAATTTTTATTTATTTTTTGTTTTTTTTTTAAGTAGGCCAATTATAAGTATTTATTTAAAATTCTCCTCAAGTTACACGTATAAAGAAATTTTCACATCGATTTTTAAAACTGTGTTCCAAATTCTCTTCCTCCCTCCTTCCCCACCCCATTAAGAACTCAAGCAATTCAATATAAGTTATACATATGCAATCATGCAAAACATTTCTACATTAGTCAACAGACAAAAAAATCTTTAGAAAGAGGAACTAACAAAAAATTATACTTCAATCTGTATTCATATACCTTCAGTTCTTTATCTGTAGATGGATTGTATTTTTCATAAGTCCTTCTTTTCTTTTCTTTTTTTTTTGTGGGGCAATGAGGGTTAAGTGACTTGTCCAATTTCACACAGCTATTAAGTGTCAAGTGCTAGGATAGATTTGATCTCTCTCTTTTTTTTTTTTTTTTAGTGAGGCAATTGGGGTTAAGTGACTTGCCCGGGGTCACACAGCTAGTTAGTGTTAAGTGTCTGAGGCGGGATTTGAACTCAGGTACTCCCGACTCCAGGGCCGGTGCTCAATCCACTGCGCCACCTAGCTGCCCCCTAGGATAGATTTGAACTCGGGTGCTCCTGAATCCAGGGCCAGTGCTTTATCTACTCCAACACCTAGCTGCCCCACATAAGTCCTTCTGATAGCATCCTGCTCATCATTTCTTACAGCACAATAGTGTTCCATACTAATCTCATCCCACAATTTGTTCAGTCTTTCCCTAATTGATGGGCATCACCCCAATTTCAAATTCAACTATTTTTAAAAATCTCTTTTAGGATACCAACTTAGTGGCATTTCTAGGTCAAAGAGTATGCATGGTTTTATATCCCAGAATGCTTGAATCAGTTTACAACTTTACTAAGAGTGTATTATTATCTCATTTTCCCCATATTCCCCACAAAATTTGTCATTTTCCTCTGCTGTCCTATTGTCCAATCCAATAAGTATGAAGTAGTACCCAGAATTGTTTTGGACTCAATCTCTCCAATTAATAGTGAGTTAGAGCATTTTATTTTTCATATGGTTATAGGTGGCTTTGATTATTTCATCTGAAAATTTCATGTCATTTGAGCATTTATCAATTGGGGAATGGCTCTCATTTTAACAAATTTGACTCAGTTCTGTATGTGTTTGAGAACTGAGGCCTATCAGACAAACTTGCTTCAAGTTTTTTTTCCACAGTTACTATTGCTAAATGTATTACCCTCCATCCTATTTCCTCCCCTTGATATTTACTTTATTTTCTAACTTCTTTCCCCTTATCCCTCCTCAAAAGTGTTTTGCTTCTGACTGCCCCCTCCCCCAATCTGCCATCCCTTCCTTCACCCCATCTCCCTTATCCCCTTCCCCTCGCACTTTACTGCAGGGCAAGATATATTACTATACCCACTTGAGTGTGTATGTTATTCCCAGAATAATATTTTTTAAATGATGGAAGGAAATGCTAGAATCCTGTTAGAAATTAGTGAAAATAAAGATGTAATTTTTCCATATCCAAGTTCATGGTCTCCCCTGCAATCTATCCATGTAGCTCTTGGGGCTCCAAAGACCCCATGTTAGGAGCCCCTGTAGCAGTGAAGAAGGTTGAAGGGTTGTGGGCCCAAAAGTTTCCTGTAGTGACAAAATCTTGTTAAAGGTTTTATGGGGAGAGTGGGATGATTTCACACCGGATATTGGTAATGAAAGGACAGATTACTATCACAGTAACTCCTACAAAGGTTAAGCTGTTAGATAATTCAGATTTAGAATAAGAAAAACCCCCAACACTGTAGGAGATTTAAAATTAAGCAGACTCATATTCTCTCTCTCTCTCTCTCTCTCTCTCTCTCTCTCTCTCTCTCTCTCTCTCTCTCTCTCTCTCTCTCCCTCTTCTCTTCTTTCACCTTTCCTCTCTCCCTCTCCCCTTTGGTAGTCGATTAAATAAACAGATTTCACTGTACAGTAGCTACACTGTATTTTAAAAAGACAAATGAACTGTTTTATGTACTAATTCCCCAGAGATCATTCCCTAAGCATAAAATACAATTTTAATTATGTTTCCACTATTATCTGCTAAATAAAGACATTTTTGCCTTTGCTTGACAATCAAAGCTGAGTGGTACTCCATATTTACACTTGAGTCACATTTAATTTGTCTTAGGGACTAAATCCTAAATTCACATAATGTATACATTTACTTTACATAAAGAAAAGAAAGGCAGTGTGGTAGAAAGGTCAGAGACTTGGCCTTAGACTCAAGAAGAGCTATTTTCAAATTCTGCCTCTAACATAAACTAATTGTATGACTGGGTAAACTCCTTAACTTCTTTTTGCCCTAGGAAGTTTTATAAAACCATGTTATAGACTAGATGCTCTCTCAGAACAAAACTTGTTCAATTCACATTCATCTGCTTCCATGAGTAACATCATAACACAATGAAAAAAGACATCATTGGGTTAGAGTTTTGGACCAGGGAGGGAATTTGAAATCTATCTATTCCAACTCTCTCATTTTACAGCTGAGAAAACTGAGGCCCTGTGAGGTTAATTAGATTGAGAAGGCAAAGAAGGTTTATGATTTCTACCCTTGGAAACAGCACTGTACACTTCCCACCTTTCTCATGAGATCATAGATCCAATGAAGTATGCACATAGGTATCCTTATTGAGTGTGTTGATTTTTTAATATGAAAATGGGCTTAATTTCCTGCATTTGCTCTGACCTTTCCTGGATTTTCCCTTTGTCCAGATAGCATTCTATAACCTTGCAATTCTCAGACAAGTCAGTATGGATTTGGTCAATATATTTCAAACTCCTAAATTTTCCATGGCTAAATGACTTTGGGAAATAGTGCTCTAGTTCCATTTATGAAGTGATTTTTAAAAAGTCACCTATTATATTCAAATTCTTCTCTTTTTCTCTCTTGATCTTTACAATATTTATGGATCACATCATAATCCTTCTTTACTCTTTATGTCTTACACTGACCTTCATAGCCACAGCAATACCATTCTCACTTGAAATTTCAATGAATCTTTAAAAGGCCTCAAGTAAGAAAAACAATACTTGACTTTTTTCCTCCTGATGGCTACCCACAGTTAACCCATGGGCAACTTATGGATATCCATAAGCAACCCATAGAGCTGCTTAAAACTCTGCAACCGGGGGCAGCTAGGTGGCACAGTAGATAAAGCACCAGCCCTGGCTTCAGGAGGACCTGAGTTCAAATCCAGCCTCAGACATTTGACACTTACTAGCTCTGTGACCCTGGGCAAGTCATTTAACTCTCATTGTCCTGCAAAAAAATAAAATAAAATAAAATTTGGGGCAGCTGGGTGGCGCAGTGGATAGATCACTGGCCCTGGCTTCAGGAGGACCTGAGTTCAAATCCAGTCTCAGACACTTAACACTTACTAGCTGTGCGGCCCTGGCAAGTCACTTAACCCCCCCAAAAGAACCCCAAAACAAAAAACAAACAAAAAAACCCCTCTGCTTCCAAGTATTGTAGACAACCTAGTTTAACTGCCAAAATGCCAAGGAGATTGTCATAAGAATTTTTTAACGACCAACTTTAGCTTTTTATAAGCTGGTAAGGTCAGCGATTGTTTAAGTCACTTGTGTATACCCAAAGTCCTCAGGCAGAAAAGATTTTGTTGTCAATAGGAAAAGGCTAGTCCAAAAGTGGTACCACATTTGCTCCCACTTAAGGCAATTGTTTTATTGAGAAAGACACAACTCTAGACTGAATTTACATGGCAGGTGTTCATTCAATTAAAATGTGACCAAAAGACAAGGGATTAAGGTTAAGGAAAGTCTTATCACTGACTCATTCTTTTCACAGTTAACAATTTAATATCCATTTTACTAAAAAATAGTCTTCCACTAGCACATCCCAGCTCTTCATTCTGAAACCTCATTACAAGCCTGGAATTCACACACCGGAGTTATCTTCCTGCCCATGCTGCCTTTCCCTCTGGTTGTCTCTTTCCAGAATTTCCATTTAAGAAGGAAGCCCAGGCCAGCCATGTCTCATTCCTCTCCAGGATAAAGTCAGGCTATCTTCTAGTATATTTCCATATCAAGTACCTTTATCTCTTCCTCCTATCCCCACTTTTCATAGTCTTTTTGTGTGTGGCTTTCTCCCATTAGAATGCACACCGCTTGAAGGCAGGAGATGTCTTTCTGCTTGTATTTGTATTCCCAGCACTAAGCTCAATGCTTGGCATGTAGTAAGCACTTAATAAATGCTAGTTGACCGACTGAATGAGACCAAATAGAAATGGGTGAGAGAATGTTATGGAAGAGGATTCCAAAGTAAATTTTAAAATCTCAAATTTAAAATTCTGATGACAATTCATTTCAACAATTCAGCAAACAATCAAATACATACTAAGCCCCAGGTGCAGCAACCCATGGAATGAGAAAGCTGACTCCAGAGCCAAGATAAACTGGGTTAATGCATACTGACTGCATAATCTGGGTGGATCACTTAACATCTCAGGATCCCAAGTAACTAAGATCATGCTTTTAAACTTGCTGTCTGTGAACTTAATTTTTTTTGAAAATTATATTTCAGCATGATTAGTTTCCCTTCTAACCCTATGTATTTTATTTTATGCATTTAACAACATTATTTTGAGAAGGGGTCTCTAGGTTTCACCAGAATGCCAGACACAAAAAAGCCTGGACTAAGGCTAAAAGTTGCAGGGCAGTTGCTGATTGACATTAGTAGAGAGCCTTTTCTCACTGAGGAGCCCTCATCTCCATCAGTGAAATCACAGGTTTGGACAAAAATAAAAGGGCAAAGTACTGGGAATACAAAGACAAAACATATGAAATAGTCTTTTGAAAAATTCTCACCACAAATTAACCAGGAAGGGGTGTTCCAGACATTGCATGATTTGAAGTTCCTTGAAGACATTTCTTACTTCATTGCGCTCGACACACTTCTGTTTGTTCATGTACTTCATGGCATACATCTTTTTGGTATCATTCTTCTGTACAATGCAGACCTGATAGAGTAAATACAAGAGAGGAATTGATTAAGAGAAACTATCATGATGGAGGTGTAGAAGAGAGATATAAAACTCCTTTTTAGGAGTGCAGGCAGGGTTTCCTTGCCCAGTTTATGACTGAAAAGTTTCATTTTTTTTTAAAGACTTCCAATTAGATCTGAAGAAAAATGTTTCTGATCTCCTGAAGAGTGTTAATTCAGCATTCCTATTTTCTCAAAATACTTCCCATTTGTTTAATCAGACATTTTGGTAATTTTTTTAAAGCAATCTTTGAGAGAGAGAGAAAGGCAAGAGGAACAAGTATTTGTTTAATAACTAGGTGTAAGATGTAGATATTCTCTAAATCATACTGAAAGCCTCTAACATATTCCAGGGATGTTCAATTCAATTTGATTAATAAATATTTATTATATGTTTACTATGTACATGAGTCTGTACTGGCCACTGGGAAAGCAAAACCAAAAAAAATCCTTACCCTCTGAGAGCTTACATTCTATTGGACGATATAATTTCAAGAAGGGTGGTGTGCTAATGGTGGGAGAGAAGGGGAAATAAGGAAAGCTGTCATGTAGGAGGGGAAACCTGAGAGGTGCAGTCTTTGGCTTTGGACTCGGTCCAGTGTGGGGGTAGCACAGCTCTTACAGTGATTACAATCCTTTAAAGATCATAGCTCAGTAGGGAAGTTGGAGAAGGGCTATGAGTATCAGCAAAAGTGGAATTGGTGAACAGAGAGCCTATCTGCCAAAGTCAGAGGCAGGGAAGAGGTAAAGGAGAGGGGAGGATTTTCTGGAGAACCTGGACTCTTTAAGGAGTATCTCTTTAATGCTATGCAGGTGAGAGGGGTTTGCAGCCCTAGATGGTGGGAACTAAGGGAAGTGCTTGAATTTTGGTGGCAGGCACTCTTTTGAGTAGTTATGGCTTAGGTAGGTTCGAGGTAACAGTTTATGTTGTATCTCTTCTAAGAGAGGAAGGGTGTCCAGGGGATAGGGCTGACTGGGAGAGGGCACTCTGGAAGGGTTTCTATTGATTACTTAAGCCATGTGCTTTGAAGGAAATTAGGGGTAGAAGTGAAGAGGTAGTCTGGCAATCCAGACGTGGTGAACCCCTTATGCAAAGGCACAAAAGCAGGAGGAGTCTATTGCACAGGGAACCTCTAGCAGGCCATTAGTCTCGAGTGTTTTCCCTTGGTTTCACCAGACATATAGTCTGGCTATCCTTGCTGCTTTTGTTTGCTAGCAGATGGCCGATTCAGCCTTGATCCTTACCTTTCCAAAACTGCCTTTCCCAATGGCACGCAAAATTTCAAAATGATCAAAGTTGACTGTAAAAGAAACAAAAATGACAACATTTTTGTATGCATTATTACACAGAGATTTTTAGAAAAACATGGAGAGACTTGCATGAAATAATGAACATAATGAACAAAACCAAAATTCTGTATATAGGAACAGCAATTTTGTTTTAAGAACAACTTTGAGTGACAAAGTCATTTTGACTATTATAAACACCAAAATTAACTACAAAGGACCTATGAAGGAAGAAGGTATCTGTATCCAGAGAAAGAATTGATCAATAGAAGTATGGATAGAATGTTTTTTATATATAATTGTGTGTATGTGTATGTATATGTGTATATGTACATGTATGTGTATATATACACACATACATTTGTATCTAATGGTAACCATTTCTAGGGTGGAGGGAGGGAAAAAAGGAAAAATAAGAAATTAACATGATAATTTTATCATATATTTAAAATGAACATCAAGTTGTATATAATGGATTTGCGTTTTCATGTGCAATCGTCTTTTTAAAAATTATACTATAGGACACAATCGCTCCAAAAAACATCCAAATAACACCATAGGAAAATGCCTGGAGCAGCAAAACTCACAGAAGAATATGCTGAAATCATCTTCTAAGAATGGCTTAGAAGGTCAGAAGGAGGGAGCTGCCATGCTAATACAGGAGTTGAGCCCAACCCCACAGTCACCCTGACACAGATCCAGTCACAGGAAGGCTTCACCAGAGAAGCAGACCCCCAGAACCTCTGAATCAGATGAAGCGCCAGTGTTGTCTGGAACTAAGCTTACAGTCTGGTGAGTGGGCTGAGCCCTGGGCAGGGGGGAGACTACAGGGGTCTATGCTGGTACGGAGGCAGAACTTGGGTTTTTCACCCCTCCTGGGAACCAGGAGGTAGGCTTGAGTAGCAGTGGCCCAGTTCGGGGAGAGGCACAGGCTCGTCGGAGCTAACAACCACAACACACAAAGTTGATTGATTAGCAAGTTGGTCTGGGGTCATCTAGGACCAGGGAACAGGCCAGGCGAGTGAAGAACCTGATCTTCCTTAAATCATACCACCTGGGACTTCCTAAGCTTGGGATACAGCAGCTTGGAAACAGTGCCCCACTTTAAGGAGATAAAAGTCAAGTAAAAGAAAGGCAATATGAGCAGACAGAGAAAGGTAAGGATCATAGAAAGTTTCTTCAGTAACAAGGAAGACCAAGGGGCACCCTCAGAGGAAGATGTCAACATCAGGGCCCCTATATCTAAAGCTTCCAAGAAAAATATGAATTGGTCTCAGGCCATAGAGGTGCTCAAAAAGGACTTTGAAGATAAAGTTAGAGAGGTAGAGGAAAAAATGGAAAGAGAAGTGAGGGTGATGCAGGAAAAACATGAGAAAAAAGTCAACAGCTTGAGAAGCCAAATGGAAAAGCTCTCTGATGAAAATAATTGCCTAAGAATTAGGACTGAACAAATAGAAGCCAGTGACTTTATGAGAAACCAAGACACAATAAAGCAAATCCAAATGAATAAAAAAATGGAGAGCAATGTGAAATATCTTCTGGGAAAAACTGCTGACCTGGAAAATAGGTCCAGGAGAGATCATTTGAAAATTATTGGTCTCCCTGAAAACCGTGATCAAGGAAAGAGCTTAGACATCATCTTCCAAGATATTCTCAGGGAAAATTGCCCTGAAATTCTAGAATAAGAAGCTAAAATAGAAATTGAAAGAATTCACCAATCACCTCCAGAAAGAGATCCCAAAAGGAAAACTCCTAGGAATATTATAGCTAAATTCCAGAGCTCTCAGGTCAATGAGAAAATATTGCAAGTTGCCAAAAAGAAAGAATTCAAGTACTGTGGAGCCCCAGTCAGGATAGCACAAGATCTAGCAGCTTCTACATTAAAGGACCGGAAGGCATGGAATATGATATTCCAGAGGGCAAAAGAATTGGGATTACAACCAAGAATCACCTATCCAGCAAAACTCAGCATAATCTTTCAGAGGAAAAAATGGGGCTTTAATGAAAAAGAGGACTTTCAGGTATTCGTAATGAAAGGACCTGAACTGAATGGCAAATTTTACTTTCAAATACAAGACACTAGAGAATTATAAAAAATTGGAGTTGGAGGACATACCTGGGGTTGTACAGTTGGAGACTGTCTTGTGTCTGAGGCTGGGTTTTGGCTGGGATCCCCCTGGGTCCAGGGGTGGTGCTTTGTCCACTCTGTCACCTAGCTGCCCCATGATGACATCCTTAGGAGTAAATTGAGGGGTGAGGGGAATGCACTGGGGGAGGGGGAAGGGCAGAGGTGAAATCCTACATGAAAGTAACAGGAAAAGGCTTATGGAGTGGGGGAAAAGATGGATGAGGAGCAGGGCAGTAAATGAATTTTACACTCATCAGAAAAGGCTCAAAGACCTTAAACTTGTCAGAGTTGGCTCAAGGAGGGACAAATACACACCCAACTGGGTGGAGTAATTTATTTAATCTGGGCAGTAAATGAGCCCAACATTCATCAGAATTGGCTCAAAGACCTCAATGTCATCAGAATTGACTCAAGGAGGGAATAACATACACCCTCAATTGGGTGGAGTAATCTCTCTAACTCTGCAGGAAAAAAGGAGGGGAAGGGGATAAAGAGAGAGGGGCAAAAAAAGGAAGGGCAGAGTGGGGGAGGGGACAGACAGAAGCAAATCCTTTTGAAGAGTGATAGGATGAAAGCAGATGGATAATAGAATAAATATCATGGGGAAGGGAATAGGATGGAAGGGGAACAGTTAACAATAGTAATCATGAAAAGAGAAAAGGGGGGAAAATTGTTTAAAAAATATTTATAGCAACTCTTGGTGGAGACTAAGAATTGAGAATCAAGGGAATGTCCATCAATTGAGGAATGATGGAAAAAGCTGTGTTATATGATTGTAGTGGAATGGTCTTGTGCTACAGGAAATGACAAACAGGATGATCCCAGAAAAACCTGGAAAGACTAATGAACATCTATGTATAGTGAAGTGAGCAGAGCAGGGAGGACATTGTGCATAGTGACAGCAGTATTGTTCAATGAGCAAATGTGAATGATTTAACTACTCTCAGCAATGTAATGATCCAAGATAATCCCAAGGAACTAATGAGGAAACTTACTATTCACTCCCATAGAAAGAACTGATAAAAAGAACACTTGTGGATTGTACATATATAACCTGCTTGTGATCTTGTGGAGGGGGGAGGAAAGGGAGGGAGGGAGGGGGAAAAATTTGGAGCTCTAAATTTTATGAAAATGAATGTTGAAAACTACCTTTACATGTAACAGGAAAAAATAAAATAAATGTTTGTTGCTAATATATATATATATATATATATATATATATATATATATATATATATATATATATATATACACACACACACACACACACACATAATTGAAAAGCTTGTTTTAGTTCATAAAATAAATGAAAAATTTTACAAAGAGGTAAAACTAGTTTTTAGATTCAGCTTTCTCTTCAGGTGAGATATACTATATTGTAACTGGGAAGATAGGCACAAAATAGGCTTCATCAATGCTGCTTATAATGCCAAACAACATTTCAGTCAATCAATAAACATTTATTAAGCACCTATGTTCCAGTCAATGTAGTAAGCACTAGGGATAAAAGAAAAGCAAAAGATAGTCCCTGGTTTGAGGAGGTCATAATCAAATGGGGAAATAACATGTATGGGAAACTTTTCTTTTAAAAATAGGAACTTTAAATAATTAATCTCAAAACTATTATAAACTATTTGGAAAAATAGGTGAAGAAGGAGTCTTACCAAATTCCTTTTATGAGACAAATATGGTGCTGATACTCAAACCAGGAAGAGCCAAAACAGAGAAAGAAAGTAATAGACCAATTTCCCTAATGAATATTGATGCAAAAATTCTAAATAAAATATTAGCAAAGAGATTGCAGCAATATATCACAAGAATCATAAACTATGACCAAGTGGGATTTATACCAGGAATGCAGGGCTGGTTCAATATTAGGAAAAGTATTAGCATAATTGACCATGTCAATAACAAACCCAGTAGAAATTATATGATTATCTCAATAGATTCAGAAAAAACCTTTGACAAAATACAACACCCATTCCTATTAAAAACACTAGATGGCATAGGAATAAATGAAACTTACCTTAAAATGTTAAGTAATATTTATCTAAAACCATCAATGAGCATTATCTGTAATAGGGATAAGCTAGAAGCCTTCCCAATAAGATTAAGGGTGAAGCAAGGATGCCCATTGTCACCTCTATTATTTAACATTGTACTAGAAATGTTAGCTATAGCAATAAGAGAAGAAAAAATATCAAAGGAATTAGAATAGGCAATGAGGAAACAAAACTATCACTCTTTGCAGGTGATCTGATGTTATACTTAGAAAACCCTAGAGAATTACCAAAAAACTGCTTGAAATTATTAACAACTTTAGCAGAGTTGCAGGACACAAAAGAAACTCACATAAATCTTCAGCATTTCTATATATTACCCAAAAAGTCCAGCAACAATGTGCACAGTGACAGCAATATTGTTTAATGAACAACTGAATGACTTACCTATTCTCAGCAATACAACGATTCAAGACAATCCCAAAGGACTAATGATGAAGTATACTATCCACCTCCAAAGAAAGAACTGATATTATTTGAAAACAGACTGAAGTACACTATTTTACACTTTCATTTTTTCTTTTATTTGAGTTTTCTTATACAAAATGACTAATATGGTAATGTTTTACATAATTGCACATGTATAACCTATATCTGATTGCTTACTATCTCAGGGAGTGGAGCATTGAGGGGAGGGAGGGAAAGAGGGACAGAATTTGGAACTCAAAACTTTAAATAAAAATGTTTATTATCAAGAGGAAAAAACAAATAGGAATTTTACAATCTTCTAGGGCATCTGTACTTGCTCTTTACAGAGTTACTAGCCATTGTAGATTGAATGAATGTTTTTTTCCTAAGTAAGAGGTATGTATCATCCTTAAGGGATCAGCATAGCAATGGATGCCCACTGTGTAAATATTTGTATTTATGTGAAGATATGTGCATAGTCCATGTGACTAACAGCGAAAGTGTACTGGTCATTTTGTAAGAGTAAGATGGATAAACTCAGTGCTGTTGTGAAATCCACAATATATTCAAAGACCTCTAGCCTATTGAGTGGATCTTCAATGGAATATTTACAGGAAGACATGAGCAAGAATCATACAGAATGAGAAGTAATAGAAGGCCAATGATCTACACAGGAGAAGATGATCGTTACCAGCTCTTTTTCATTCAATTATCATCTCTATTCAGGTGCCTCCTAAATCTATAATATCTAGCTCTGACTGCCCTCTTGAGGGCCAGTCCTTACCACCTCTTGGACAGTCTATTTTATTCAATTCAACAATCATTTATTAAGCTCCTACTACATGCACCAAGTATTGTGTTAGGCATTAAAAATACAAAGACAAAAACAAAAGTCTCTCCCTTCATGGAGTTCACATTTTATTGAGAAAAATGGCATTAATAAATTGAGGGAAACAACATTGATACATATCGATAAATATGTACATTGAAAAATAAATTCTATATTGATAAATATGTACATTGAAAAATAAATTCTATTATATTCAAAATAATTTCTTAGGTGGTGAAAAGGATACTCCCTACCATCAAGTGGGGGATAAGGTGATACTTGAGTTGAGTCTTAAAAGAAGCCAGGGATTCTATGAGGCAGAGGTGAGGAGGGAGTACATTTCAGGATTGGAAATGGCCAGAGCAAAGGCAAAGAGGTGGGAGATGGAATATTGTATATAAGAAAAAACAGGCAAGGCAGCCCAGGTAGAACATAGATGTCTAATGGACATCTCAAACTCGATGTGTCCAAAATGGGATTCATTATGTTCTTTCCTAAACACAGGTCCTCCTCCAAACTTCCCTAGAACTGTTAAGAATACTATAATTCTCTTAGCCAGTTGTATTCAAAACCTTGGCGTTATCCTCAACTTTGCCCTTTCCTTTGCCTTACAATCATTCGGTTGTCAAGTCTCATCAATTATGCCTCCACAACATCTACTTTCATCCACCTCCTTTTCCCTACTATTGTACACTGTCTGGACTATTTCAAGATCCTACTAATTGGACTCTCAGATTCTAGTTTTCTCCCTCTTTCACTCCATTCTCTACAGAGCTGCCAAAATAGTCTTCTTAAAGCACAGCTCTGACCAGGTCACTCCGTTATTCAAGAATTTTCAGTGACCCCCTATTGATATTAGGACAAAATACAAACTACTCTGGCATAATCACTCTTCATACTATCTTTCTAGGTTTATTTTGTCTTACTCTCTGTCATGGACTCTACATTCCAGCTAAACCAGCCTACCTATCATCCTTGGGACTCAATACCCTATGTCCTAACTCTATTCTTTGGCCTGAGCTATTCCCCATAACAGGAGTATATTTGCTCTTAGAATTAATTCTCAGCTGCCTTCAAAGCTTAACTCAGGTGCCAGCTTTTATGAGATGTGTGTAGATGATCAGGGTTAAGTGACATGCCCAGGGTCACACACCTAAGTAAGTCTCTGAGGCCATATTTGAACTCAGGTCCTCCTGATTCCAGGGCCAGTACTCTATACGCTGAACCACCTAGATGTCCCATGGGATATCTTTCTTGAGCCCTCTGGTTGCTATGAATCTTTCCTTTCTCAAATTGTTTTTTTTTCTTATCTGTTTACAATTTGCATTCACCCAATACAATGTTAAGATTCTTGAGGGCCAGATTATTTTCCATTTTGTCTTGGGTATCCTCATTCTAGCTTAGTTCCTTGCAGATAACAGAAACTTAGTTGATGTTCATTGGGTTACAAAATCAATAGCTTTTCTATATAATAACAGCAAAATTCCAGAAGCAATAATAGAAATGAAGATAATGCCCACACAATCTACCCTGGTACAGGTCCTGCCTCTTTGTTTCAAGTCTCTTCGCAGCACATCCTCCCACTTAGCCGCCAGAGTAAGCTTTGTAAAGTTTAGGTCTGATCATGAAATAAACTCTGTTGTTGTTATTCAATCATTTCATCCATGTCCGACTCTTTGTGATCTCAATAAACTCTAGTGGCAACCCATTATTACCTCTAGGATTAAATATAAAATTCTTCTTAACCCTCATTGCCCCACAAAAAATATATATATGTATGTGTATATGTATATGTGTGTATATATATATATATATATATATATATACACATACACACATACATACACACACACACACACACATAAAATTCTTTGTTGTCTTTTCTATCTTTGGAAGCATGACTTTCCTCCAAGTATTCTCTGGGGTCATTGGTCTTGTTCCTCTCATACTACATGCTATATCTTTACTCTGTGCCTTTTCACTGGATGCCTCCTGTGCCTAGATTACATTCTTTCCTCACTGCTGCCTTCAAGATTCAGCTCAAATCCTACTTTTTTTCCCCCAGGAAATATTCCTTTATTTAAAGTTTTGAGTTCCAAATTTTATCCCTCCTTCCCTCCCTCCCCTCTTCCCTGAGACAGCAGATATAGGTTATACATGTGGAATTATATAAGACATTGACATATTAGTCATTTTGTACAAGAAAACTTGAATAAAAGAAAAAAAGCATACTTCAGTCTGTGTTCAATCAATATTGACTCTTTCTTTGGAGGTGGATAGTATGCTTCATCATTAATCCTTTGGGATTGTCTTGATAATTATATTGCTGAGAATAGTTAAGTCATTCACGGTTCTTCATCAAACAATATTGCTCTCACTGTACATACCATTCTCCTGGTTCTGCTCACTTCACTATAAATTAGTTCATACAAGTCTTTCCAGGTCTTTCTGAAATCATCCTGCTTGTCATTTCTTATAGCACAATAATATTCCATCACCATCATATACCATAGCTTGTTTAGCCATTCCCCAATTGATGGGCATTCCTTTTATTTCCAATTCTTAGTCATCACAGAAAGAACTGATAGAAATATTTTTGTATAAATAGGTATTGTTCTCTTTTTGGGGGCATGTCTTTGGGACAAATCCCACTTTCTGCAAGGGGGTTTTCTGGCCCCCCTTCCTCCCATCTTCCATCCCTTCCCCATTTACACTGCACGTATCTTTTATGTACACAGTTGTTTGCATGTTTTCTCCCCCATTGGAATGTGAGTTCCTTGAGGGCAGGGTATTTGTTTTTGCTTTCCCTGTATCCTTGGCACAGAGTATGTGCTTAATACTGGTTGACTTCTCATAAGAGCAAGTGTCAACTATTAATAACCATATGAAATAATGCTTCAAATCATAAATATTAAGAAATATTAAAATAAAAACAACTCCAAAGTTTACCTCCTGCCCAACATTTGGGCAAGATGACAGGGGATAGAAATCTTTAATTTTGGAGGGGGTATGGAAATAAAGGCACAACAGTGCACTGTTGCAGCTCTGAGTGGGTACAATGTAATTTGGAAGATGATTTGGAATTATGCAAATAAAGTGGTGAAAATTTCCATGCTTTTTGACCCAGAGATTCCACTGCTGGGCACAGACACCCCAAAGGAGGTTATTGACAAAAAAGAAAAGGTTCAAATACAACAAAGTCTTTTTAGCTGTATTTTTTGTGGTAGCAGAACTGGAAACAAAATAGATGCCCATTGATTGTGGAATGGCTAAGTAAACTGTGGTAGATGAATGTTAAGAGCGGCTAGGTGGTACAGTGGATAGAGTGCTGGGACTGGAGTCAGGAAGACTCTTTGAGAGTTCAAATCTGGCCTCAGACATTTACTAGCTATGTAACTCAGGGCAAAGCCACGTAACCCTGTTTGCCTCAGTTTCCTTATCTGTAAAATGAGCTGGGGAAGGAGATGACAAATCATTCCAGTATCTCTGCCAGAAAAACCTCAGATGGGGTCATGTAGAGTTGGACACAACCAAACAACAATAACAACAAGAGATGAATGTCAAATAATGCAGTATTACCTTGCTATAAAAAACAATGATGATATAAACAGAGAAACATGGAAAGACTTATATGAATTGATGCAGAGAAATAAGCAGAGACAAGAAAACATTTATTACAGTTGGACAGATGTAAATGTTAAGAATAACCACCACCAAAAAACCAAAGTAAATATTATGAAATTTTAAAGAACAATTCTGACCCCAAAAAGAGACATGAGAAGATACCGCTTTTAGTTCCTGTACAGAGAGGGAGGGGCCTCTGAGTATGAAAGAATGCATATAATATTAGATTTTTAAAAATGTCCTGATTGATTTTGCTAATTTAAAAAAAATTCTTTATTAAATTCACTGGGCAAAGGAGGGGAGAGAGAAATGGGGAAAATCTAGGTATTATAAAACTAAAAGAACAATAGAAACCTTTGTTAAAAAATGTTGAATTTGAGACTACCTTTATTAATGAGCTCATAGATTCATTAATGTATCACAGCTAATAAATAGGAATAACCCATATGTGTAGCCCTTTAAATATGTCAACTTTCTTGTTATTCATTATGTCTTTTCAATTCACTTTACCACTGCCCAGTTTACTCCCACTCAATGGGATGAATGAATGTCAGCTCCTTGGTAAATGTGTAATAGTTGAACTGCCCTAATGAATGTGTCCTTAAAAAATCTCAGATACTAGAGAAGTGTTAGGGCCTCAAGTCCTAGTGTCAATCCATTTGATTCATACCTTTATTTTCAGTCAATTAGAGGGAAGGGAAATAACTCCAGTCCTGACCTCTGCCTGAAGCCATTTCCATGTGTGACAACTCAGCTTACTAAGGAAGCCAATGACAAATGTAAAATGACAGAAAGTAAGATGTTATTACTCATCCATTCCAGCTCCTTCTCATGTTATATAACTAAGTAGTAAGCAAAACCTCCATCATTCAGGCTGAGGGAAGGAGGTCAGTCTCAGTTGATGATATAACTGAGTCATCATTATCATATGTATTTTATATGGTGTATATTATGTATATGTCATACATATCAATATAATTTTTTATTAAACTGCAATTGTATCCATAATTCTAATCACTGAATTTAGCTATTCCTCTGTTTTAGCTATTCCTACTGTTAAAAAGAACTTTACACACCTTGCCTAATTTGCTCATTTTCTCACAAGCCCATAGGGCTGGTAGTACAAATTTAATTCATGGCCCATTACTCTGAATTATTCTTCACCCCCTCCCCCATCTCAAGACTTTGGGTTCACATAGACTAGGTCTGGTTAAAAGGATTGAGCCCAAGCAGGCCATTCTCTCTTTTCAACTCAGAGGCCTTACCTTGATAACTGCAGGAAAATCTCAAAATATATTCATGTTACAGCTTGTGTTTGGGTTTCCCAAAATGTGGAAACAAGGGCCCCAATTCTGGTGCAGACACAATATAAACATTTAGCAGGTATGGGTAGCTTTTATTTCACCTTCTCCTCCCCCTTCCTGAAAGTTCATTTGATGGAGGGTATGGAATATGATATTCCAGAGGGCAAAGGGATTGGGATTACAACCAAAAATCACCTACCCAGCAAAATTGTGTATAATATTTCAGGGAAAAAATGGGATTTCAATGAAAAAGAGGACTTTCAGATATTCATGATGAAAAGACCTGAACTGAATAGAAAATTTTATTTTCAAATACAAGCCCCTAGAGAAGCATAAAAAGGTAAACAGGAAAAATAAATCATGAGGGATGCTAAAAGGTTAAACTGTTTACACTCCTACATGGGTCTAACTCATTAGAACTTTTTCAGTATTAGGGCAGTTGAAAGGAATAAATTTAGACAGAGGACACAGGTGGGAATTGATTATGAAGGGATGATATCTATAAAGCACTTATTGTTAGTTTATCATTTTTGTTTTGTGGGGCAGTTGTGGTTAGTGAACATGCCAAGGGTTGCACAGTTGGAGAGTGTTATGTCTGAAGCCAGATTTGGGCTTGGATCATCCTGGGTCCCAGGTGGATGCTTTGTCCACTGTGTCACCTACCTGCCCCAAGATGACATCTTTTTTTTTTTTTTTTTGGTGAGGCAATTGGAGTTAAGTGACTAGCCCAGGGTCACACAGCTAGTAAGTGTTAAGTGTCTGAGGTCGGATTTGAACTCAGGTACTCCTGAATCCAAGGCCGGTGCTCTATCCACTGCACCATCTTGCTGCCCCGATGACATCTTTAAAATAAAATTAAGGGGTGATAGGATTGTACTGGGAGAAAAGGAAAAGGAGAGGTGGAATGGGGGAAAGTATCTCACATAAAAGAAGCAAGTAAAAGCTTATGGAGTGGATGGGAAGATGGGGGAAGAGTGGGGAAGTGAATGAGTCTTACTTTCATCAGAATTGGCTCAAAGAGGGAAAACATACACACCCAAATGGGCATAGTAATATATCTTACCCTGAGGTGAAGTGGGAGGGGGAATGGATAAGGGGGAGGGGCAAAGGAAGGGAGGGCAGATTGAGGGAGGGGCACTTAGAAGCAAAACACTTTTGAGGAGGGATAGGGTAAAATAAGATAGAAAATATAGCAAATATCATGGGGAGCGAATAGAATGGAGGGAAACAGAGTTATCAATAGTAACTGAGGAAAAAAATTAGAAGCAGAGGCAAGAGCAATGTAGGATGATGATGCTGAGGAGGATGATGATGATGGTACTTACTTTGCTGGGTTATTGTGAAGAAAATTCTTTGTCAGGTATAAGTTACCATGTCAATGTTACTTAATGTTGTTGTAATAATCAACCTCATGGGTGTTTTGTAAGGGAATCTTCCTTTAACGTACTATATAAATGTAGTTTACTATAAAAAAAGATGAGCAGGATAATATCAGAAAAACCTGGAAAGACTTCCATGAGCTGATACAAAATGAAATAGACTGTATCCAAAATAACAACAAATATTGTAAGATGATCTGCTGTGAATGACTTAGTTGTTTTCAGTAACGCAATGATCCAAGATAACTCTGAAAGACCTATGAAAAATGCAATCCATCCAAAGAGAAAGAACTGATGGTACCTGAATAGAGATGGAAGTTTATTTTGTTGTTGTTGTTAGTTCTTTTTTCTAAAGTTTTTTTTTGTCTGCTATGTTTTGCATGACTGCACATGTATCTTATATTGAATTCCTTGAGTTCTTAAGGGGGGATAGGGAGGAAGGATGAGAATTTAGAACACAAAGTTTTAAAAATTGATGTTACAATTTGTTTTTACATGTAAGGTGGGAAAAATTAAAAATAATTAAACAAACAGATGCACGAACAATTTAACAAATGAATGAATGAATGAATAAAAATAAATAAATAAGCAAATTAATGAACAAATAAATAAATAAATACATGAACAGATAAATAAAGTTAATGAATGAATAAATGAATTAATGAATAAATGAACAAATGAATGAATAGATAAGTAAACAAATAAATGAATTAATAGATAGATAAATGAATATATGAATAAATGAATGAATTAATAGATAATTAAATAAATGAGCAAATGAATGAATAAATGAATGGATAAATACATGGGATTAACTGAAATTGCATCTGATGCAGAGGACTCACAGGACCATGGTTAGATAGAAGAAACAACAGGAAACACTTTAATATATCATTGAACTTCTGAAGGTAAAGCCATTTTGGAGTCTGCTGAATAAATAACCCCTTGCTGTGGGACCTATACTGCATGAGCAACTCAGTCATAGCTGGGAGCTGACAGAATCACTACCCAACTCTTAACCCCTAATGTGGTATGACTATAGTACTCTAGGTACAGGGAAATGCTTCTCTAAGAGACACATACTTTGGGAAACCTCTCTCCAGGAGACTGAAACACTGACACTCAGTTTACTCTAGAACTTGGTGTGACTCAGAGCAGTAAATCCCAAACCTGGTGCTGCTTGATAAAACCCCCTTCTCTAGATAGAAGGCTGCATTTCAGGATCATCCTGCCTAATGTATTCAAAATCCTCTCTTCCTCTACACAGGATCTTTGGGCTTGGGACCAAAATGCTTGAACTTCTTCTTCAAAACCATGCAAACACATATCTGTCATGGCCATTTGATTCTCTAGGAATTCTATCAATGCCCACCCTCACCCCCCTCCCCCCCAGCTGCGACATAATGGGCAGGGCAAGTCCATTGTTAGAAACTCGACCTCTCGGGGGCACCTAGGTGGCACAGTGGATAAAGCACCGGCCCTGGATTCAGGAGGACCTGAGTTCAAATCCCATCTCAGACACTTGACATTTATTAACTGTGTGACCCTGGGCAAGTCACTTCACCTTTATTGCCCCGACAAAAAGAAAAATGAATGTGAGCTGCTAGAAACTCTACCTCTCTCTGATGTTCCAAAAAGGAAAGGGAAAGGGAGAAGGTAGGAACCTGAGGCCAGTAATATCCCAATCAGGCCATGTGAACAACATGTGCTTTCTCTGGCAAGCAGCCATTAATCATTCTTAGGGAAGGGGGTCGGGGAGGGGAGAGACATTCTGATCTGAGAATCCCGGGAAAGAGAGTATTTGGAAAGGTCAAGCTGGTGATACAGCTCTCTTATTTATCACAGGGAAGGAATGGTTCTGCCAATGAGTCTGGGCCCATATTCCTCTATTTACAATCCTTAGAAGGCAGCCCTAAGGGGCAGCTAGGTAGCACAGTGGATAGAACACTGGCCCTGACGTTGGGAGGACCTGAGTTCAAATCTCATCTCAGATACCGACTAGCTGTGTGACCCTGGGCAAGTCACTTCACCCTGTTTGTCTTAAACATCCAGGGTCATCTCCAGTTCTTCTGATTTGTATCTCACCATTGTACCCAAATGGCTTTGGAGGAAAGAGTGAAGTTGATGTCCTTGCACAGCCCTTCCTCACTTAAATCCAATTCACTGCAAATCATGACATCACCCAGACGTCATGGTCCTCTTTGGGAATGGAGGACAAACAATAATCTTAGAAGGTAGTCCTAGTCTCTGAAATCTAATTAGTAAGGCAGCAGCAGGAATTTAAGGTCAAGTCCCATCACACCTTCACTTTATGGAAGAGGATGCTGAGTTTCAGAGAAGTAAAAATCACATGGTCAAAGTCACCTGGGTAGTAAATGGCAGAAGTGGGACTGGAACCCAGCTCTTTTAACTGGAGATCCTGGACCCTTTCTACACCCTCTTTTCACCTGCATTAGATGCGGTCATCTGTGACTTGAATTTGCTACTTCTGTACAATTCAATTCACTTCAGGTCAGTTCAACAAAGCCTTCCTGTCACTTGTCTCATTAACTTCACCCTACAAGTACTCCATCAGAGCTAAAGCTACCCAATGGGGGAAAAACACAAAACAGTGTTAGAAGCAGAGCTGAAGCCAGAGAGCATTTGCTTTTCCAGGAGTATGTCATCTTTGAGCACGAGAAAAGGCAGCTCACTATGGCAACAGAACAAGCACCAACATTAAATTATGGCCTTGTCCTACCTACTGTCAGAGGGTAGATAGATTCTATTCATCCTATATGTAGGCCTTGCTGTGATCTTATCCTTCCTTTTGGATGGAGGGTACTTAAAAGAGTATGCCTAGAAAGAGAGGAGAGGTGGATATAGAGCCTAGCCTCCAGCCAAATATCACCTCCTTTAGGTAGCTTAGACCTTGCAATCATATATGAGACAGTAGTATGTGTTCCTCTGTATTTCCAAGTTCATAAGGTAAAACAGTGGCTCCTTTATTCTATTCAATTCAATAAACATATATTAATCACTTCTCTGTGTGATTAGAGCCCTCTCTGAATGGTAGAATGAAGTGTGCCTTGAATCAGGAAGATCCAGGCTCACTCAAGTCTTGTGTCTTGGGTGTGGGACCCTGCACACTTCACTTAATCTTTCAGTGTTCCAGGAAAAGCTTTAAGACTATCAGTTGCAGAGAAAATACTCACTTTGCATCATTCTGTTGATTTTTTATTTTTGGATCATTGAGGTGTTTTGAGATTATAACTATAGGGCATCACTGAGATAATTGGGTTAAAAAGACAGGTCTTGTTTTTGTTTTCTGCTATTTTTTTTTTTACCACCAGTGAACAGCTTGAGATTGTTAGATGTACTGCACAGTCTCCCAAATGGAACCCAGCCTATTTTCTACCTCTTATGCAATTCTGGGTCCAACTCACTGTCCATCTGCAGTGCCTGTCCCAGATACCTGCACTGATATACTAGCTCAAAGGACTGACCTTCAAACTAGATGTCATTATCTAGACGATGGCCACATTTCTATTTATTTGAGGGTTCAACCCCCCCCCATTAGCCATTTTAGCTCTGTCCTCTCCACTCCAAAGATTATTCTCCATGAGAGAGAAAACAGAAAGAAGATTAAAGTCAAAAGCTCTACCTTCTCTCTATAGTTTTTGTCTTTCTATTTACCTCAAGTGGTAGTGCTATTCATTCTTTGATCATTTTTTCCTTAATAATTAAAAAAAACCACTTTTTATTGTCCTTAATTTTCTTGCCAGACTCAAGTTATTCCATGATTTAGCCTTCCTAACACTATTCTTAGAATACTGAGTTAGTCAACAAACATTTATTAAGCACTTACTACGTGCCAGATACTGTGTTGTTCTTTTTAATCATCCCGTTAATTGCCCTTACATTCAAGTTCTGTACATCTTTCCCACTCCCTGCACACAAATGAGTTTAATTTTTTTCCCTTTTAACAAGAATCAATTTTCTTCACTTCTACCCCCATTAGAAAACCTTGTAACAAATATGCATAGCAAAGCAAAATAAATGCCCACTGCTCATGCCAATGTGGGCCTCATTCTGCATATGTAGTCCATTGCCTCTCTGTCAAGATGTGGGTAGTATTCTTTATTACTACTCTGGAATCATGTTTGGTTATTGCATCAGAGTTAAGATTTTCAAAATTACCTTTCTTTACAATGTGATTTTTATAGTATAAATAGTTTTCTTGTGCTCACTTCATTCTGCATTAATTTATGCAAGGCTCTGCAGGTTTCTTTGAAACTGTCCCTTTCCATCATTTCTTATGGCACAATAGTATTCCATTGTAGTCAGATGCTATGATTTCTTCAGCCATTCTCTAACTGATGGGGATCTCTTTACTCCCCAGTTCTTAGTCACTGCAAAAAAAAGGTGAGTGGAATACATATCTTTTCCAGATCAAGACTGGTCGATTAATTCCTTGGTCTATTTAGGTTATTCTCCCTTTTATTTCTTTTCCCCCTTTTTATTTCTTATAGGAATTTTCTCTCCCCAAACCTAAGGTACAATTCAGGGTATGTTTGGCTTTTCTCCTTTTCTTTACCATCAATTATGAAATAGAATGTTTTTTCCCACCAAGGTTTCCACCATTTTTACTTCAGGAATCATTTCCTAACAGAGGTTAGTGAGAAGCAGATCTAGAATGGAATTTCCTCTTGTTGGTTCTTCCATCAATTGGTTTTTTTTTTTTTTGTTGTTGTTGTTTTTTTTGCAGGCAATGGGGATTAAGTGATTTGCCCAGGGTCACACAGCTACTAAGTGTCAAGTGTCTGAAGCCGGATTTGAACTCAGGTACTCCTGAATTCAGGGCCGGTGCTTTAACCACTGCGCCATCTAGCTGCCCCATCAATTGGTTTTTTAAGAATGAGATTATCGGGGCGGCTAGGTGGCGCAGTGGATAAAGCACCAGCCCTGGATTCAGGAGTTCCTGAGTTCAAATCCAGCCTCAGACACTTACTGGCTGTGTGACCCTGGGCAAGTCACTTAACCCCCATTGCCCCGCAAAAAAAAAAAAAAAAGATTAAAAAAAAAAGAATGAGATTATCATAAATGGAGAGCAAGATTCTATTAGTTTCTCTGCTTTGGGTATAAAGAGGGCTTCAGAAGATGCCCAGATAATTGAAATCTCCTTCACTATTACAACATGCATCTGTGCTAGGTTTGTAATCAATTTTCCCATCTTCTCATCTATTTCCCTTTTCTTCCCAAGTGTAGTGGAATACACTTTAATGACAATATAATTTTTATAGGAACATAAATTTAAGCTGTTAGAGACCTTTAACATCACCTACTCCCCCCTCCCCCCAGGAGCCCAAGAAAGGTGAAGTTTGGGTATAGAGTGAGATACTTATAGCCAAGATTTGGACTTAGGTCCTCTGACTCTAGCTCTGACACACTTTCTGCTGTAATATACTACTTGGACAGTTAGTATGACCAACCAAATAATACCCTAGTGGATAGCAAACATTTGCTCACCGAACCACAAAAGTATGGAATAAAAGGGTGACATAAACAAAAATGAAAACAACAAAGCAACCATTTCCTGAGAGAACCAAGAGCCTCTTTCATGGTATCTTTTTTATATAAAACATTTCTATAGTAGTAATTTTTTATAAGAAGACTTGAATAAAAGGGAAGGAATGAAGGGAGAAAGGGAGAAAGGAAAAAAGAAAGAAAGAAAGAAAGAAAGAAAGAAAGAAAGAAAGAAAGAAAGAAAGAAGGAAAGAAGGAAAGAAGGAAAGAAGGAAAGGGAAAATAGCATGCTTCAGTCTGTGTTCGATCAATATCAGTTCTTTGGAGGTCGATTGTATGCTTCATCACTAGTCTTTTGGGATTGTCTTGGATCACTGTATTGCTGAGAATAGCTAAGTCATTCACAGTTCTTCATCAAACAATATTGTCATTACTATGTAAAATGTTCTCCTGGTTCTATTCACTTCAGTATACATCAGTTCATGCTTCAAATCACTAAGAAAAAAAATGCACACCAAAACAACTCTGATGTTTCACCTCACATCCAACAAATTGGGAAAGATGATAAAACATGGAAATAGTTAATGTTGGAGGGGGTTTGGAAAGATAGGAACAGTAGTGTATTGTTGGTCAACTAGAAACAAAGTAGATACCTATTGATTGGGTAATAACTAAACAAATTAGTGATGTATGAATGTGATGGAATATTAAAATGCTATAAGAAATGACAATATGATGAATACAGAGAAGCATGGAAAAACATACATGAACAGTTGCAAAGTAAGCACAGCCAAGAAAACCATTTACACAAAGACTACAACAATGCAAATGGAAGGTTTTTTCCTTTAAGAAATAAAAGGGAGAATAACCTAAAGAGACTGGAGAATTAATCAATCAACTTTGATTTGGAAAAGACATGTATTCCACTCTCCTTTTTTCAATGACAAAGAACCAGGGAGTAAAGAGGTCCCCATCAATTAGAGAATGGCTGAAGAAATTATAGCATCTGACTATGATGGAATACTATTGTGCCATAAGAAATGATGGAAAGGTACAGTTTCAGTGAAACGTGCAGAGCCTTTCCAGGTTTTTCTGTGCCTGTCTTTTCTTATAGCACAATAATATTCCATCACTATCATATACCACAGCTTGTTTAGCCATCCCCCAATTGATGGGCATTCCTTTGAGTTCCAATTCTTGGCCACCACAAAAAGAGCTGCTACAAATATTTTTCTATAAATAAGTCTTTTTTTTTTCTGCAAGTGACTTTCTTTTCTAGGACTTCAGTAGCTCTAGCTGAGGAGGCAAGGGCTGAAGAGCTTTCAGAATAATTGCAAGGTCACATTTCCACAGGGGTTGCTCCCTGTGGAACAGGGAAATGAAAGCTGAACGTCTGGACTTAAAGCAGGACTGTTAGTCTAGGGACACTGCTACTTCTTGGTCTTATTTTCCCATTGGTCAGCAGTTGTTGTTATTGTTGGTGGTGAGTATAGATTGCCCTTTCTCCACAGGGGTTGTTCCCTTTCATGATGGTTGTGTTTATGTGGGTAGACTGGAAACAAGTCCAGTGGTCTTGGTGGTCTTGGATTGGCATTGCATTTGGGCTCTGGGTCTTAGGTTCTCCCCATTAGGGTCAGAGGGAAGATGGTATACAAAGTAGTGGCAGTGACTTGAACTCTCCTGGCTCATGCTACCTCATGTCTCTCCCTTGGGATACCTTGCTGCTCTGCTATTCTGGCTTGCCTTTCTAGCTGGCAAGTTGACAGTTGCTCAGCATTTAAGGTTGTTGTCCCCTTCTCCACAGGGGTTAGTGGCTTTTCTTGATGCAGGGACTGGTCTGGAAGCAAGGTACAAATACACCCCCTCCCATATGCTGTAGCTGACAAAGCTCATAGTGAGCTCCTTATATCCATTGCATAGTAGAAAACACACTTAATTTAGGATTCTAAGATCTGAGTGTAAATCCTGGCTTTGCTACATACTACTCATGTGACATCAAGTAAGGTGACTTTTGCCTTTTTAGACTCCATTTTTCTCATCTGTAAAATGGGTGAGTGGGGGTGGGGCGGGTGGATTAGATGACATTAAAAGTCCCTTCTGGATTTAAATCTATCACCTCATGATCTCTTTTTTTTTTTTAAGTGAGGCATTTGGGGTTAAGTGACTTGCCCAGGGTCACATAGCTAGTAAGTGTTAAGTGTCTGAGGCCGGATTTGAACTCAGGTACTCCTGACTCCAGGGTCGGTGCTTTATCCACTGCGCCACCTAGCTGCCCCACCTCATGATCTCTTAAAAACAATCATCCAATGGAATTTTACAAAAAATGAAAGAAACCTATAGGAAAGGATAGACTCCAGAAAAGATCTCTGTCTTTAGATGAAAATTTTTACCCTCTCAGTCACTATTAAAAACATTTCCATCATGTTTATTTCCTGTCATATTTCTATAATCAATCCTGTGATCGCCATCATCTTTCTATTACAGAGTCCTATTAGTTCATCACATGAAAAGGAAAAAAAAAATAAAAGGCATTTCTTTGAAGACAAATATTTCTTTTTGATCTTTGAAGCATATCTAATTGGTTGATGGGTGACATCTTTCACAGATGAAATCATCAGATAATTGTTTTGTTTGACAGCAGGGACAGTCTTGCTTTTCAATTTCTATATCCAGTGTTTGACATATAGTAAGCACTTAATAAACTTTTTTTCATTCATTCATTTGAGGGAGTACTTCTTGCTCAAGGCTGTTTTGATTTTATTTCCATGTGATGTATTTGAATTACTAATACCAACAACCAGGATCATACAGGAATATAAACAAACAATGGGAAACTTTTGATGCCACGGCAGCAACATTTAAAATATAAATAAAAGGTACTTCAGTTCAGATTTCCATCCAACCTTTTAGGAGTCCAACATTCAATACTAAAGCCTGAGCTGTATATCTGGATTCATTAGAGAGATTGGAGTCAGTGCATTATTGACAATGTTCTTCACCCAAATGCTCTCTACCATGCTTGCCCACTCCAGTTCCAGTATTCTCTCACTTGAATATAACTTCTTAATATGCAATTTTATTCTGGTTCTTTCCCTGTTAACCTATCCTGTTTCTTTCTGAATAAGGCATGGTCTTCCAGAGACATACTCCAGTCATGGGTCTCATCCCACCAACATTTACTGATACCTGAGATAAGATTTGCTTCCTTGCATAAAGATCTCTAGTTCAATTTGTTTATAGCTCACATTTTGTGAATTTGTAGACCAGTATCTGAGGCCATGAATTCTATTGCAGGATTATTTCTTGGATGTTGTCTCCCATGGATTTCAAAGTGGCCATACTATTCTTCTTCCTAAATTGTACCTATTGTCAATGATATCTAGCCTAATTGAAAACTGATTTGACAGTCTTCTCTCTCTCCTTTCCATTTCAATTTAAAATCCTTTTGATTACATTTGCAAGCATCCAAAATACATTTTCACCAGTCCTTTTAGATGCCACATCACTGGCCTGGAGCCCGTCGTATCTTTATTTTAAGTTATGGCCCAGAAATCCAAATCTCATTCCCAGATATCATCTTCTTAATTAGCTGTTGACTTCACCAATCTGCCTTTCTTTTTTGAAAGCCCTAGCCTTTGATCAGGAGTAATAATGAAAACACCATATATTCATTTAGTATCTCCCTCCATAAGAGATGGTATAAAAAGATCTCTTAATATTTTAAAGATTGTGTCATATCCAGCTTATATTTCCTTGATGTGTACTAGAATGGGTCTAGCTGCTCTTTCTGACTTCATCTATATGTGGTCCATTTCTAACTTAAAAGAAAAGAATTTAAAGGACTCTTCTCAGGGACGGAACACACCTAAGCAGGGGTTTAGTGTTAAGAATGTATTTTTTCTGGAATCTTATAAATCTATGCAAAAGATCCTTAAATGAAAAGTGAAGGAAGAGGAAGAAAATGATGTACATAAAAGGATCGGCTACCCTTAACCAGGAATTCTCTAGCACATACTTAAGTACCCATTGTATGAGGAAGGGAAATTGCTCTTCATTGGAGAAAGCTCCAAGATACCAGATTTCCTGCAGCCAGAACACATGGATTGTATCACGAGTATGGATGTATCACGATTTAGGGCAGCTAGGTGGCAGTGGATAAAGCACCAGCCCTGGATTCAGGAGGACCTGAGTTCAAATCCAGCCTCTGACACTTGACACTTACTAGCTGTGTGACCCTGGGCAAGTCACTTAACCCTCATTGCCCTGCAAAAAAACAAAAACAACAACAACAACAAAAAAGCATCAGTGACTTGGAAAAGGAAGAAAGGAAGAGTCCAACATGGAAAGAGTGTTCTAGGGTGTTTCTGAGAAGCCATGAACAGAGAGCTGAACCTAGATGCAAGAAAAGCTGGGCTACCAGAGCCAAGAGTGCAAGAAAAGATGGAGAGGTGAGCTATGGTCTGATGTCTGAGAAGAGATAGATAGTGGGGATGTATGGAGCAATATTGACATGGCATCTCTGAATTTAGGAGTCCTACTAGAATCCTGATGAAGCAAAAGCCAACTGAGATGCTTTTTATCTCTTTAGCCTTCCATAAAACACTCCAAGAGACAGAAGATATTGAACCTTAGGCTTTTACCACTGGGGCCATGAGTTCTGAAATAAATGTACACCTCTCTAGCTATCCAAAAGACTTATATGAATATTATCTGATTTAATCCTCATGACAACCCTGGGAGGTAGGTGCTATTATTATATCCATTTCAATGATGAGGAAACTGAGAGAAATTAAGTGGCTTTCCCAGGGTTACACAGTGTTTAGGGCTAGATTTGAACTCATCTCCCTGTTTCCAGTTCCATTAGCTTCCTCAATTTTTAATCAGATAGATAAAAAATAGATGATGTGCTGATCAAATTTTAGATAATAGGAAGTTAGGGAAAGATATTTATATATATATATATATATATATAAAGTTAGTTATATTTTTATATACAGTTTTATTTAGATGCATAATTTTATATTTATTGTTTATGTTTTATTATATTTATATTTTATATATAACTTTTATATAGTTATATTTATATATTTATATTGTGATAAAATAATGGAATTTGGCAGATGCCCAGGGATCCCACCTGATTGATTTAGTATTGTTTGAGAAACTGACTGAGTACCTACTTGGGATGATTAGATATAGGCCACACCTGGCCTGCCCTGAGTGATGTATACTGCTGACGTCAGCAGGGGGGACCACTCTCTGCCATGCAACTTGAAGGACCTCCCTTTTGGGGGAGGGAGAGAAAATGTAGAAAAGAGAACGCCGAGGCTGGGAGC
Source organism: Dromiciops gliroides (assembly GCF_019393635.1). Lineage (NCBI taxonomy): Eukaryota > Metazoa > Chordata > Mammalia > Microbiotheria > Microbiotheriidae > Dromiciops > Dromiciops gliroides. The sequence continues at coordinate 317,606,967 of NC_057862.1, read as the reverse complement.
TCTCCCTTTTTCCTGTTGATGAGCTTCCGAGAGCAGACGGGAGAGGGACTGCACAACTAACTCCCATAGAAACTATGGACCCCAGGTGGTGAGTTAATAGAAACAAGGCCAGCTCTTTGAATTAACTGAGCTGGAAGCAAGTTTGGGGATTGAGTTAGTCTTTGCTAGAGCCAGGGAGCTTATTAATTTTTCTCTTCCCCTATTCCCTTGTCCCTGACTTTATTAACTTCACCTTTGTTGTATATTTTATCCCCATTAATAAAACTTGGTTTGTTGGTGGAAAAGAAGCTGTTAATCTTTCTTCTTAGCCTGGGAGAAGTAACTAAGAAAGGCAGTTTGGAAGAGAGGAAACTTTGGACCTAGAGGTCCATCATTATTTTCTGAACCCCAATATTATGATGAGCCACACAATTAACTCTTCCATAATAAATTTGGTCCTTATAGTCTGTAGTTTTATATATATAGTTATATTTATATCTATATAGTAATATAGATAGAGTTATATTTATATATACAAGATAGTTATATTTGATATAGCTATATTTGTATATATATACAAGTTAGTTATATTTATATATTTATAGACAAGATAGTTATATTTATATATAATTATATATATGTAGATAGTTATATGTATATATATATAAGTATTAGTATAAATGTATAGCTTTGTACATGTTATATATAGACACATAAATGTGTATGTGTACATATAAACTAAACATATACATGTATTTGTGTATATGTGTATGTATGTATATATATGTATATATGTATGTATATTTAGTGGAGCAGGTGCTAACTAATCTGCATTTGTAAAGGGTATTTCCTCATGGGGAGTTCCCAGTATCAATAAAACCAAAGGCTTCCAAATTGTTTAAAAAATTTCATAAATAAAAGATGAGGGTGGCATAGCTGAATAGTGTTTTTATCTGACAAAACACCTTGGAGGTTTTCTATGAGTCACTAGTGGGATGTGTTTGACAGAACAGCCAATGCAATCTTAGACTGAGCTGAGCATGGCATCAAGCCCAGGGACAAGATGGTCTCGCTCTACTGTTCTCAGGTTAAACCATAGTTGGAATGCTTTCATTTAATTATTGGTGCCATATTTTAAGGAGGGCAATGAGAGCTGGAGAAGCATGACCAGGAGGTGAAGGGTCTTGAGATCATGCCTTACGAAGATCAGTTGAAGAAACACGAGATGCTTAACTTGGAGAAGAAAAGGCTGAAAGAACATGAACATAGTTTTCATATAATAATAGCTAACATTTATTTAGGACCTACTATGCATCAGGCACTATACTAAGCACTTTACAAATATTTTCTCACTTAATCCTTACAACAACACTGGGAATATGTGCTTTTATCCCCATTTTTTGTACAATTGAGTAAACTGAGGTAAAAGAAGCTTAAGCAACTTGCCCAAGGTCAAAAAAAGCTAGTAAATGTCTGAGGCTAAATTTGAATTCAGGTTTCTCTAACTCTAGGCCTAGTGAATTATCCATTGAACCACCTAGCTATCCTTAACAGGCTTTGACAAGGAAGAAGGATTAGACTTCTTTGCCAGGAAGGCCAGTCTAGTGGAAAGCATAATGATTTAGTCAGATAAGCTGTCTTTGGATCTTGGCTTTGCCATTTACTATCTTTATGACCTTAGGCAACATTTAAACTTTCTGAGCCTTTAAGACTCAGTTCAAGTACCACCTCTTGCACTGGTTGGTTGTTGTCAATCATACTTGAAGAGGACCAAAATGACATTACTATGTTGGGGTCAATGTATAGTGTGTCCACTTGTAGCTGATCAGACCAATGCAAACTTGGAAGGCTCTACCACAGGTTATGCACAAATAGCCTGTATGAACTTTTTCTGATCCCCATGCCCACCCCCTATCTCCCAGCTGCTGGTGTTCTTCCACTCAAAATGATCTTGTATTCATTTTGTGTGTATTCTGTAAATAAATACATATATGTACACACACACATATACGTACATATACACACATATATGTTATATAAAATAAACACACACATACTTCTCTTTCATTAGAAAAAAGCTGCTCAAGAGTAGGACAATTGTTTGTCCAATGTAATGGTTTAAAATAATAATCATTTTTGTCTTTGTATGTCTAGCACAATTCTTGGCATATAGCAGGTGCTTAATAAGCTTGTTGAATGACTAAATGAATGAATGAACTTTCTTTTAGAGAAAGAGCAACTTGGGATAGCGAATGAATGCTGGATTTGGACTTGGAGGACCTAGATTCTTATCTAGTTTCTAATCTTACTATTTGTGTACTATCTGGGAAGGCACTGTACACCATAACAGCAACATTGTAAGGATGATCAACTGTGAGATTTAGTGACACTGACCAAGACAATGATCCAAGACAATTCCAAAGGATCCACTATGAAAAATTCTATGCACTGCCAGAGATGAATTCAGGGGGTAGCTTAGAACATAGTTTTAAAAAAAATGTTCTTATATTTATTGCTTTGTTTTGTTTGTGTGTTCTTTTGCAATGTGGCTAATATGGAAATATATTTTACATGAACCTCACTTATAGAATTGAAATAAAATTGCTTGCCTTCTCAAGGTGGGGGACAGGAGAAAGGGAGAGAATTTGTAACTCCAAGTTTTAAAAAATTATTAAGAAAAGTTTTTAATATGCATTTGGGAAGTAGTTAACAGAATAAATAAAATAATTATTTAAAAAATGAAAAAAAAACCAACCCACCTGCGATCCTGTCAAATATCAGCACAATGAACCTGGATACTACTTAGAGCTCCTTGCAATAGAATTTGACCTAGATATGCCTGGTCCTCTGAATATTCCCAGTGCCCTGGAAAAAGTTCATGCAATATGGCAAACCTTTTGTGATCACCTTATAAAGAATCATTTAAATGAATCATCAGTTCTTTAATATTCCAGGAAATAGTTGGCAGCAAGGGGTCAGTGCTAATAAATGTAGAGCTTGGCAAGTCCTTCGGGAACACAGGTCCTTACTGTTTCACTTGAACCCCCTGGATTAATGGCTTTATTTTGCTTTGTCATTACTTTTTCTTCTCTTAAACTCCTGGGCTTCTGGGGAGTCTGTGATTGACTAACCCAGATCACTGATGCCAGGGCCAGGCCAAAGCATCGACAGCTTCATTATTCCTCATGCTCAAGCCAATATTTCATTAATGGGCTTAGAAGTCAGAAACAAGCAGGCAATTTCCTTTGAACAAAACCCAAAATGCAGTAATAGTGGGAAAAGGCAGTTTCCTCCACCCATTTCACTTATCTCAATAAAACAAGCAACTCTGATTGAAAGCAAAATCTGCCTGGCCATCTTTCAAATATCACTTATTATGCTGTGCCTGGTATGCTTGGCAATATGGCAATGCACATTATTTAAATAGTTCCTAATAAGCCAGATAGGGAGAGGAGAGTGGGCATGATCCCATTTTGAAAATTGTGCTGCAATTTTGGTGATCCCAAGCTCCCCCTGCCACAAAAGGCTATCTTCTAAAACCACTATTCTCCTGGAGATGCAATATTGCTGTGAATAATAGGACATCCCAAATTCAAAAGATTCAAAATTTCAGGTAACCTAAAAGACAACAGAAAGATGAAAAGTGGATGAAAGTAGTCCATGGCACATTATATTTTAAAATTAAAAAAAAATTTCTGAGCGTAATAAAACCTAAATAGAATGAGCATTTCCATATATGTGGATCAGAAAAAGAGGACTGTACATGACACTGCCTATCTTTACTATCTACAATTTTCTTTTCTTTTTAAGTGTGGAATAAATTCGACATGTAACTTTTTTTTTTATTAATTTTTTTTTTTTTTGGTCAGGGCAATGGGGGTTAAGTGACTTGCCCATGGTCACACAGCTAGTAAGTGTCAAGTGTCTGAGGCTGGATTTGAACTCAGGAACTCCTGAATCCTGGGCCAGTGCTTTATCCACTGCGCCACCTAGCTGCCCTCAACATGTAACTTTTAAAGCTGTTCTGCTTGTCTGTGTTTCCTTGTGGCTTTCCTTCTGTTCTCTTCTATGCATTAGAAATGGGGGGGGGGGCTTTAACAACCCTCTTTTCTTTCTTTGCTTTTCCCCCTCTTTTTTGAGGTGGGAGCAATTTTATTCCTAAATTTAGAAAGGCATATTCCTAAAACGTTAGACATTACAGCAGGGGTACTTAAAGCTTTTTTGTGTCTTTGACTCCTTTGACAATCTAGTGAAGCCCATGGATCCCTTCTCAAGGCAACAAACATTTTAAAGCTTTCACTATATGCCAGATACTGAAGTAAGCGCTGGGGATACAGAGAAAGGGAAAGGAAGTCCTTGTTTTGAAAGCGCTCACAATATAATGGGAGAGACATCGTATAAACAACTATATGCATACAAGATGCATATAGGGAAAATAGTGGTACCCTCAACAGTAACAGGGAATTTAAGATTTGCAGAATTATGTTTTTAAATGCATAAAATACATAATATTACAAAGTAAACCAATTATTTTGAAATATAGTTTTTGAGATATTAAAAATAATCCGTTTATTCACCCAGATTAAGATCCCCTGCATTTGAGAATGACTTTATAAAATTTCTGGGCAGGGGAACTCTCAAAACTATCTGCTTATGTGAAAGATTTGTGATCTGCATCAATAAGGAAACATCTACACTGACAGTATTGTGGATCCCTGAAGTATTAAAATAAGTTCCTATGGGAGAGAAGCATTCTGGATAAAAAGTAATCTGGGATGCTTTCTTTAAAAAGAAATTTCTCTTATATTTCAAGTCTATGACCATATACAATTTTCATACTCTAAAATACACAGCCTGATTTTAATATACTATTTCAAAAAGTATTAACTAACTATTTTTAATGTGCTTGTTTCCGAAATGAAAATGGGCATGTGGTGACATAAATTGCAAGGACTGATAATATCAGCAGAATGTTTGACTTTCTCCAATCCATGTTTACTCTAAAATTAAAGGAAAACAGGCCTAGAAAATTTGAATAAGTCCATCTGTTTGACCTCAGAGAGATGTGCAGGGTATGAAGGATAATATGGGGGTAATTGATTTGTTTTATAAGACTTTTGTAATATTACTCATGTGAACCCTGGGAGAAAGAGAATAATATTTCATTGTGATTTTACCTTAGGCCAACTCAGTGTCAGGTTCATAACAATATCAGTTTCATAGACTGAGAGCTGGAAGAGACCTCGGAGGTCATCCACTCTAACTGCCTTATTTTACAGATGAAGAAATATCTGAAAATAGGGGACAGCCAGTGAAAGCGCCCAGAGATTTAAACTTGGACAAGGTTGCACAGATAGTAAATGGCAGATCCAGAATTCTGTAAATGATGAAAACACATTAAAAGATAGCAGGAGCATATGGGAGTTCTTGACCTCTGGGTGAACCCTGTGTAAGGCCAGACATTTATGAGAACCATAGTGAAAGAATGATAAACCCTGAAGGGGAAGCAGCTATATTCCCGAACTGAAGAGGACTCATAGGTGACAATAGTCATTGGCTATCTCCCAGGTTATAAAAAATCAGTCAGGACATTTTCCTTTGGCTGGTAATTGGTAGAACAGGTTGGGTATTTGAGCTGTCACATAACTACAATAGGAGACTCTGAACAATAACAGAAGGAAATGTTAACAAGGTCCAAGAAAGTCCCTTATATTCCCTCCTCCAGCCTCAAACATCAGCCATATGTTTGAGACTAGATTTGGAAGAGAATCCAAGTACCTAAGGAATGGGGGGATCAGCTGAAGAACAGATCAATGCTAGGACTGAGATGCATGGGATGCAGAGCTGTAACTAGGAATTTTTTTTTCTTGATCAAGAATCACCCACCACATAAAAAAAGAATTATCCACCACACCTGGGGCAAAGAGCATGAATCAGTCCATCTGGGGCAGGCAGAAAGCAAGAGTGGTAGAAAAAAGAATCATCCCATCCCAGGTTGTTTCCTATTTTGATTAATGATTATTGCTAGGTAGGTTCTAAGCTCTATTGTTTTTATGCTGTGGAAAGATTATAAATTCTGTCAGACCTTGTATAATTTGTGCCTTATTAATGTAATAGTATCTTAATTTGGCACCCTGAGGCAAAAGCCCAGTCATTCCATCCTAGTTATGGCTCTGGTAGGATGTAGAGTGTGCTTGAGGGAGTATTTCCTAATATATAAATCACAATGCAAAGACAGATCAACTATTTAATAACTTATTTCTGAAAAATTGGCCTCAAAATTAGCTCCATCTTTTGTTTTGTTGCTAACAGTAGTAATTATCACATAGAAAGACCAACCTTTCTCTCTTACTGGATACTCTTTCTTATCTGGGGTTTTTGTGACACTTCTCTCTTCTGACTGTCCCCCTATCAGCCTTAACTGCTCCTTCTCCATCTCTTCTGCTGATTCATCATCCATATTACATCCCTGGCCCCTAAATGCAGATATAAGTCAAAGCTCTGTCCTGAGGCCTTTTCTCTTTTCTCTATATTCTTTAACTTAGTTACCTCATCAACTCATATGGGATAATTATCATCTCTATGCAGATGACCCTAGATCTATATATCTGGCTTTAATCTTTCTTCCGGGCTTTAATCCTATATCACCAACTGCTTATTTTTGTTTGTTTTTTTGCAGGGCAATGAGGATTAAGAGACTTGCCCAAAGTCACACAGCTAGTAAGTGTAAAGTGTCTGAGGCTGAATTTGAACTCAGATCCTCCTGAATCCAGGACCAGCGCTTTATCCACTGTGCCACCTAGCTGCCTCTCCAACTGCTTATTAAATATTTAAAACTGGATGCCCCATAGATATCTCAAACACAACTCTCAAAAAGAAGTCAGTTATCTTTCCCCTCAAACCAAGCCCTCTTCCAAACTTCCCTATTTCTGTTGAAGGCAGCACTATCCTTCTAGTCCTTCAGGCTCACACATATGTTATTTTAATCTCCTCATACCCCTGTTCTCCCATATATCCAAATTGCTTCCTCAACCTTGTCATTTCTATCTATACGACATTTCTCACATAGGATCCTTTCTCTCTGCACTCAGACAGCCTCCTAGGTCAGGCCCTTGTCCCCCTTTCCTGAATTATTGCAATGGCCTCTTGGTTGGTCTTGTCTCAAGTATCTTCCCTACCCAATCTATCCTGCACAAATCTGCCAAAGCACAAGTGTAACCATGCTATTCCCATACTTGATAAATTCTGATGTCTCTCTTTTGCCTCCTTAATAGACTAGAAACTCCTCCGTTTGACCTTTAAAGTTCTTCACAACTTGTTTTACTTACCTTTCCAAACGAATTATTCATTACTACCATCTCCACACCCTCCAGTCCAGCCAAACTAACCTTTTTACTGTTTCTTATGAATGACTCTTCATCTCCCATCTCAGTGTCTCTGCAATGACTGTCCCCCACCCTTGTAATGTATTCCCTCCTCATTTCTGTCTCACACACACACACACACACACACACACACACACACACACACACACACACACACACACACATTCTCCCCTGATGGAATGAATGTAAGTCCTTTGAAAGAAGAGACTGTTTCACTTTTGGTTTTATATTCCTCCCATGTAATACAATGTCATACACCCCTTTGGCAGTCTAGTGAAACCTATGAAGCCCTTTCCAGAATGCTTATTTAAATGCATAAAACAAATTTATAGGATTATAAAGGAAACCAAATATATAGAAATTTTAATAATAAAATATTTTAAAAACAAGTTCAGAGATCTCAAGCCTTAATTAATGCTTGTTGGTTAACTGATTAATGAATTTTAATATTTAACCAATCAGATGCTATATAAGCGAAATCATATAATCTCTTCCAAACTTTAGGAACAGACTGGATTTTTTAAAAATTTTAAGATAATATCAGATAGTGCCAGGGACTTTGTGTATGCCAGTATCTTAGGAGTTTATCACTGTATTGTTGATGTCTTCCTGGCACAATTCCCATTGCTAAAAGGTACTAAAAGCTCCATTACTTACTTATTGAAAAAAATCCCATTTTATTTATTAAAATGTTAGAGGCTTAGCTCATTTTAATCAGGACATTGCGTAATGCGGCCTTTCTAATATTAAATCAATGGGTAATTTGCATCTTGGATTGTTGGCCTAATGTACTGAAAAAAGCTGGAGAATGTATTTAATTGCCCCCCTCTAGAGTTGCTTTGTTTTGTTTTTAAATTCCATGATGGTACAATATCCATGAAAGCATTTAGGACACATAGCAAGAGCCAAAGGGTCAAAATCCACATTTCCCTTTGGAATATACCCACCAACCATTTCCTGACATGAATCTCATTTAAAAATAGGTGTGGGGGCAGGTACGTGGCACAGTGGTTAAAGTACCAGCCCTGGAGTCAGGAGTACCTGAGTTCAAATTCGGCCTCAGACACTTAACACTTACTAGCTGTGTGACCCTGGGCAAGTCACTTAACCCCAATTGCCTCACTTAAAAAATGGGTGTGATTCAGAGATTGTAAAGATTTGGAAATTTTGCTGTCTCCAATATTCAAGAATCCGTTGGTTTGGAAACTTCAAGCAGATTATAGCTTCTCCACATAAACTTTAGTAAAATCCTCTGTGAATTTCTGTGGCTGAAAAGAATTAATTACTAGATGAATTATGAGTTTCTTTAAATAAAAAGAGGCCGGCCATTACACAGCAGAAAATCAGACCATCTTTGCCCCTTCATCCTTTCTATTTGTATCCCACAGTCCCTGGCACATAGTAGATGCTTCATAAATGTTTGCTGAGTGACTGACCTCTGGGCCAACACCCAACACCTTATGAGTTTATAGGTCCCAACAGAGTTTGTCTAATGTTGGTCCAGCCTCTGAAAGTCCACTACACCCTCATTTTGCATTAAAATTAGGCTTTAGAGTCAGAAAAAAGGAAGTTGTGAGTGTGTATATATTGTACACACAATAAATTATGATCACATTTTATGTGAATACATGTTATTTTCATAAATATGCTGTAATTCAGAGGCACAGTATAGAATAATGGAAACTATGCTAGACTTCAAGTCGAGAAATTGGTTTTGGATCCCATGCCTGATGCTGACAAGCTGTGTCATTGAACCTCTCTAAGCTTCAATTTTCTCACCTGTAAAATGTACACATTAAACAATTATATCAGTATCATTGTGAAGACCAAATGAAATGATATGTGTAAATAATTTTGCAAACCTGAATGTGCTATATAAATGTCACCCAATGATTATAATCAACACATGTACAAACTGCAAATCATTATGTAAACATTAGCTATATATCTGGGTGTGTGAATAATACAGGCATTTTACTCATTTGAATGATGTTCAGTGACTACGTTGATGTATACCATGTATATGTGCGTATATACTCACATATAGCTATAAAATATGTGTATATATACATACACATAGATACACACATATCCATATCTACTATATCTATATCTATAGTGGGTTATATCAATTAGCCAATAAGCATTTGTGAAACATCCACTACATTCCAGGCACTATGCTAGATGCTAGGGATAGAAATACAATAACACAAACAATGAAACAATTCCTACTCATAAGGAGTTTACAGTGGTGAAGACAAGAAACACATATGCAAGTATATACAGAATAAATACAAATAAATACAAAATAGCAATTTATAAGAGAGGGAGGGAGGGCACCAGTATGTGGAGAAGTTGAATCAGGAAAGACTTTTTATACAAGGTGTTGCTAGAACTGCCATTTTAAGGAGGAAAAGGATGGATAGATAAATCCCTACAGATGTATATGCATACATATGTGTACACGTACATATATGTGCATTGCATATGCATGATAGACAAGATGGAATAATATATATAGATGGTTACAGAGTCAAGACAACCTGGTACTGCTTCTGATACATACTGACTGTATCACCTTGGGTAAATCAATTATTCTCTCAATGTCCCAGGCAACTCTTTAAGATTATAGGTTGCTGAGATGGTATCAATCTGTACTGGGAGATGAATAACCTCATATATATATATATATATATATACACACACACACATACACCATAGGTCTGGTAATACCCACATACATATACACACATAAATGTATATGTACACATTTGTGTTGTATTTGTTTACATATAGCAGTATGGAATAGAGAGCTTCAAGTCTTTTCATATTCATATATCTATCTGTTTATGCATATGTATGTATGCATATATGCCTGTCTACATATATAAACAATACAACTGTCTAGTTAGATACAATGGTATTGTGCAATACACATATGTATAAAATATATCTGTATATAATGTTATACACACAAATATGTACATATGTGTATTGCACAATACATATATGCATGTATATGGTGTGTGTAGATATAGATATAGAAATAGAGATAGAGAAAGAGGCATATCTCTTTCTCTCTATCTCTATCATCTGTCTCTCTGTCTGTCTGTCTCTCTTTCGTAGCAAGGCCTATGGTTAACTCCTGCCTCTGAAATATAATAGCTGAATGACCACAGGCAAATCAATTAATTTCCCAGGATACCAGGCTATACTCTAAGATGATATCTGGCAGGTGAGTTGCCAATTTGTGGACAAATATTTATTAGGCATCTTCACTATGCTAGTTATTGGAAATACAGAAGCAAAAATGATATTTCAATATAATTGAAATTAACATTCTATAGGAAGAGACAACAGTAAGTGGAAGGAATTTTCACATTGGGTGTTAACCCACATTGATAACACCACAGGTCCTGTTCTACCCATCCCCCCTTCCCTGCCCGTTGCATTTATGGCTATATTTATTTAATGCTCAGTGTGGCTTATGCTCGGCTTCTGGCATTCATCCACAGTTCCCACTAACTTCAGTGGGATTTGAATACTAATCTCTGAAGCTCAACTCATATCTTCTCCAACCCCTTAGTGAAGGCCTTCTGCTCTCCCATGGAACTTCTCCCTAGTCTTCAATGAACTTGGTGGTCCTGGAGGGGCCCTCAAGTTATCTAACCATAGAAATTAACTTATGACATTGGTTGGACACCATGGTAAACTCCAGGAGAGGAATATCAGATTCCCACTTGAATAGGATAAGAAATTAGCCCAGTAGATTAAATACCTGTATCCCTGGGGTTTATATACCACTCTTTAATTTTTTTTGCCTGCATCAATAATAAGAAAGTGAGATATCTTCAACTTCAGCTCCTAATCAAACAATTACATTTTGCATCCATCAAATTGTAAATTTTAGCTTCACTTAGTTAAACTGAGCAACCTGACCTCCATTAACTTATATGAAAAAATACCACTTATCATAGTACAGTGGAAAAAACATTGAGTCTGAACAACCTATCCTTGTCAGTTACTATCTATGTGACCCTAGTCATTTAGCTGACAAGCATTAATTAGGCATCTGGACTATACTAGGCAATGGAAATACAAAGACAAATAAAGAGAAATTGTCCCTGCCCACAAGGAATTTATATTCTATAGAGGGAGATGCCAGGCACACATATAAATAAATTTATACATATAAGACAATTTTGATAGGAAAGCACTAGGACCGGAGAAATCTGGAAAGGTGTCATGTAGGAGACCTTTGCATTCAAATATGAATTTTGAAGGAAATGAGATATTCTTAGGGTAAGGCATGTGGAGTGAGCACATTTTAGGTACAGGAAATAGTCTGTACCAGGCAGGTACAGTATCAGTTTCTCACTCCTCCCTCTCTCCTTAACCTTTCACAATCCAGCTTCTGACCTAATCGTTCCACTAACACTGCACTCTTCAGTTATGAATGATCTCTTAGTTCCCAAATCCAATGACCTTTTCTCAATCCTCCTTTTCCTTGACCTCTCTGCAGCCTTTGACACCGTTGATAACACTCTCCTCCATGATCCTCTCTTCTCTCTAGGTTTTCAGGATGACCCGCTCTTCTAGTTTTCTTCCTACCTATCTGACCACTCTTTCTCCTTTCCTGTATCCTCCTCTAGGTCCTAGCTTCTTAAACTGTGGGTCATGATCCCATGGAGGTCATGTAGCTAAATGTGGGGGTCATGAACAATTTGTCCACAGTAAAAGGTTATGTATACCTATTTTATATAGCTGTTTACCTCGGGTCATGTAAAAATTTCTCAGGTAAAAAGGGGTTGCCAGTGGAATAAATCTAAGAAGTCATGGTCTAGTTCATACCCTCTAACCATAGGTTTCCCTCAGGGTTTTGCCCTGGGGCCTCTTCTCTTCTTTCTCTATACTCCTTTACTTGGTGATCTTATCAGCCTCCAAAGATTTCATTACCATCTTTATGCTGATGATTTAAAAAATCTACCTTTTCTGTCCCAATCTTGCATCTCTAACAGTCTTTCAGACATCTGGAACTGAATGTCCAGCTGACATCTTAAACTCCTTATATCCAAAATGGGACTCATTATCTTTTCCCCTAAACTCTTTCTCCATCCCACCTTCTCTGTTACTGTGGAGGGAAACACCATCCTCCCAGTCCTTCAGGCCCACAATCTATGAATCATTCTAGACTCTTCATTATCTCTCTTTTTTTCCTTTTTTGGGGGGCAATTGGGGTTAAGTGACTTGCCCAGGGTCACACAGCTAGTAAGTGTTAAGTGTCTGGGGCTGGATTTGAACTCAGGTCCTCCTGAATACAGGGCCAGTGCTCTATCCACTGTGCCACCTAACTGCCCCTCCTCATTATTTCAATCCCCCCCACCCAACATCCAAGCTGTTGCCAAGGCCTGTCAATTTCACTTTTGCAACATCTCTCAAATACTCCCCCTTTTCTCCTCTGACACAGTCACCACTCTAGTGCAGACCCTCATCACCTAATCTTTGGACTATTGCAATAGCCTGCTGGTGGGTCTGCTGCCTCAAGTCTCTCCCTGCTCCAGTCCATCCTCCATTCAGCCACCAAACTGATTTTCCTAAAGTACAGGTCTGATCATGTTACCCCTCTCCTCAATAAGCTCCGAGGCTCCCTATTTCCTCCATGATCAAATATAAAAGCCTCTACTTGGTATTCAAAGCCCTTTATAACCTAGTCCTCTCCTACCTTTCCAGTCTTCTGCCACTTTCGTCCCTAATACACATACTATTTGATCCAGTAACACTGTCCTGGATGTTCCATGAACAAGACACTCCATTTCTTTGCTCCAGGCATTTTCTTTAGCTGTTCCCCATACCCGGAATCTTTTCCCTCTTCATTTCTGCCTCACAGCTTCTCTGGCTTCCTTCAAGTCCCATCTAAAATCCTATCTTATACAAAAAGTCTTAACAGCTCTTTTTCTTAAGAGCCTTCCCTCTCTTAATCATTTCCCATTTAACAAATACATAATTTGTTTGTATATATTTTTGTTTGTCATCTCCCTCATTAGATTTTAAGCTCCTTGAAGGCAAGGACTGTTTTTTGCCTCTTTTTGTATCCCCAGCACTTGGCACAGGGCCTAGCACATAGTAGGCGCTTAAAATTCTTATTGACCTGACAGAGGCATTTGTTAACAATAATAAAAACAATAACTTGCATTTATTTTGTGCTTCTACTTTTTGAAAGGGCTTCATTATCTCATTTGATTCTCACAACAGCCCTGTGAAGTAGGTGCTATTATTATTCCCATTCTACAAAAGAGGAAACTAAGGCTGAAAGAAATAAGGTGACTTGTCCAAAGGGCTACATAGATTATAATGTATCTGAGGTAGCATTCAGACTTAAGTCTCTCTGGCTCCAAGTCCTCTAGCAAAAATGAGTTGGAAGGGGCAGCTAGGTGACACAGTGGATAAAGCACCGGCCCTGGATTCAGGAGGACCTGAGTTCAAAATTGGCCTCAGACACTTGACACTTACTAGCTGTGTGACCCTGGGCAAGTCACTTAACCCCCATTGCTCCACCAAAAAAAAAATGAGTTGGAAGAAATGTTGCTTACTAAAATGGACTGGTCAGCCAGGGCAATGTGACAAGGCTTTGAGTCTTGTGTTCTTGGCCTCACAGCTTATATCTCTTGACTCTGCCAAAGCTTTTGGGGGAAAAAATCCCCATCGAGTCAAAGGAAAAGTAATGCTTTCTGCTCCTTCTGCTACACTGGCATTTATTTGTGACAAACACTGTCACCAAACGCTAGAATGTACTGAATAATTTAATCTCTTAATTCATCATCTGCACTACTTTGCTAATTATTCCAATGCCAAATGATAAATGTAATGCAAGACTAGTCATTACTTTGGTTTGAGAAGGGAAGGTCCACACTTCATTTCCTGACTCATTGTAAGAAATATGTAATGCACATTTATTATAATTATAAAAGAGGCCTCCTAGTCCTTACAATTGGAATTACTTCCACTGAATCTCTTTCCTATCGGATTGTATACCGCGTCCAATATTCTTGGTCTCATATTTTAAAGGACTCAGTTGTCCCAATCACTGAAGAAGATGGGGGAAAATGGACATATCCACACAACCTGGCAGTTCTGTGTTGCCAAATGAAAGTGGAGCACTGAGTTTTTACCAAGCCTGAAGAACAGTGAAATAATTGAATTCTCTTGAAAAATGACACACTTTGAGGATCTCCATAATTCTCCATTTTTACCTCAATTTTTGAAACTTCAACCTCAGTAGTCAGTGTTGATTATGTCCCCTACCCATATTTTAACCATATTTTAGCTTTGTCACTTTTAAGTTCAACTCATTTCAATTCAATTCAATTCTTACAAAGTGCTTTCTGTGAGCAAGGAAGTATATAAGGTGCTGAAGAAATTAAGTTGAAAAATTAACCAGATCTCTCCCTTAAAGAGTTTATAATACAGTAGGAAGGAAGAATCATGTAAATAAACAATTATAAAACAAGGTTGAATATGATTAAAGGCTTAGGAAAAATCAAATGGAGTGACTTAATTGATTCAAAGAAGGAGAGGTCACTGGTAGTTGTGGTAGGAATTGGAGAAGGCTTCATGAAGGAGGTGGCACCTAAACTGGGCATTGCAAAGAAAGATTTCAACAGATTAAAGTTATAGGAGCAGAAGCAGTATATGTAGATACACTGAAGCAACAGAAAACAAGATGATATTCAGGCTACCAGGACTAGGCCGGTTTGTCTGTAGTGTAGAGTATGTGAAGGGGAATAGTATAAAGGAAGACTGGAAGGGTAAGTTTAAGCCAGCCATTGGAGGGGCCTTGAATGCCAGGCTAATCTGTTTCTATTTTATTCAACAAGTAGTGGAGAATGAACTGAGATTTTTTTGAGCAGGGAAGTGTATTATCAGACCTGAGCATTTAAGGAAATTGATTTGATTGGTATTGTGAAAGATGGAGAAAGGGAAGAGAATGGAAATGAGAAGACCAAATAGGAAGATCTGATAAGAATTATGGTCAGCTAAGTGGTACGGTGGATATAGTGGCAGGCCTGGTATCATTGACAGCAAGATCAGGGAGACTTTTCATGAAAGAAGAAGCATTTAAAGGGTAGGAATTTGCTAGTTGAATTGGGCAACTAGGTGGCATAGTAGATAGAATGCCAGGCCAGGGGTCAGGAAGACTCATGTACCTGAGTGCAAATCTGGTCTCAGACACTAGCTGTGTGACCCTGGGCAAGTCACTTAACCCTAATCCTATTTGCCTTGGTTTCCTCATATGTAAAATGAGCCATAGAAAGAAATGGCAAAATAACCTCAGTATCTTTGCCAAAAAATACCCCAAATGGGGTCATGAAGAGTCAGACACAAATGAAATGATTGAAAACTGCAACAGCAATGAGAATTTAGGAGAGAGATAAGGACCAGAAGTAGAATAGGAAAGGGGAGTTTGGAGGCAGTATTCACAGGACTTGGTAACTGATTTGATCTAGTAGTATAGGGACTGAGGAAGAGAAAACTAGTCAAAGATTACTGAGGTTTTAAGCCTGTAAAACTTGGAAGGTAGGAGAACTACCAGTAGAAACATCAGAGTCAGATGGAGAGGGTGGAAGATAGGAAGATAATTGGTTGACTTTTGCATATATTGCATCCAAGATGTTAGCAGGACATCCAGACACTTACTAGGCAATTAGAATCGGAAGTCTGGAGCTTAGGAAGAGGTCAGGGCCAGAGATATAGATTTTTGAAGTCATGCAGATAAAGGTGATAATTGAATCTATGGGAATGGATGAAATTGTTAAAAGAGAAAAGTGTAGAGAGAGAAGAAATCAGGACTGAGGACAGAGCCTTGTGTAATTTTCACACTCAGGGAACAAGAAGAACCAGCAAAGGAGATTGAAACACAGAGGTGGAGAGAGAATCAGAAGAGAGAACTGTGAAGGAGGCGAAGGGAGAGATAGTATCACGGAGGGGATGGTGAGCAGTGTCAAATATTGCATATCTTAATGACCTAGGAACACATGTTCCTGAGAATGGAGGCTTCATGATGCTATTCTCTTGCTCTAAATCCAAATCTGAAAACAACGATGATAATTTGCTCATTTGATCAAATGGCAGGATGCACCTATAGTATTTTGAAAACTTGAACTTGCTAGGTAAATGTCAGTGCCTCTCAGGATTGTTAAAATTTTTAGAAAACAAAACCAGTCACAGGGTACAGAGAAAAAAGCATTGAATCATGTGGCCTGGGTTCAAATCCTGCCTTTGATGCTTACTACCTATGTTTCCTTAGGCAAGTCACTTACCTTCTCTGAACCTCAGTTTCCTCATCTGTAAAATGAGCATATGTCCTATAAGGTCTCTTCTAGCTCTATAATCCTTATGACATTGTGATAAGATTGTTGGTTTCCATAAAAAATTGCTGGCTTTCATAAAAACTTCCTTGTCATATTTGGATTTAAATTTTTGCTTAAAAATTAGTCACTGGGCAGCTAGATGGCGCAGTGGATAGAGCAGCGGCCCTGGAGTCAGGAGTACCTGAGTTCAAATCCAGCCTCAGACACTTAACACTTACTAGCTGTGTGACCCTGGGCAAGTCACTTAACCCCAATTGCCTCACTAAAAAAAAAAAAAAAAATTTAGTCAGAAGGGGCAGCTAGGTGGCGTAGTGGATAGAGCACTGGCCCTGGATTCAGGAGGACCTGAGTTCAAATCCGGCCTCAGACACTTAAAACTTACTAGCTATGTGACCGTGGGCAAGTCACTTAACCCCAATTGCCCTGCAAAAAAACCAAAAACCAAAAATGAGTCAGAAACCTAGAAACTACATGACCAGAACTACAAAACACTTTTCACACAAAGTCAGATCTAAAAAATTGGAAAAATATTAATTGCTCATGGGTAGGCTGAGCCGATATAATAAAAATTACAATCCTACCTAAGTTAATTTATTTATTTAGTGCTATACCAATCAAACTACCAAAACTATTTTATAGATCTAGAAAAAATAATAACAAAAATCATCTGGTAAAACAAAAACTCAAGGATATCATGGGAATTAATGAAAAAAAGTACAAAAGAAGGTGGTCTAACAGTACCAGATCTCAAACTGTATTATAAAGTGGTAATTATCAAAGTAATCTGGTACTGGCTAAGAAGTAGAGAGGTGGATCAGTGGAATAGAATATATACAAATTATACTATAGTAAATGACTATGGTAATCTAGTATATGATAAACCCAAAGATCCAAGCTTTTAGAACAAAAACTGCTGGGAAAACTGGAAAGCAGTATGGCAAAAACTAAGTAAAGACCAACATCTCACACTATACTAAAATAAGGTCAAAATGGGCCCATGATTTACACATAAAGGATGATGCCATAAGCAAATTAAGAGAGTATGGAATTGTTTATCTGTCAGATTTATGGACAGAGGAAGAATTTAGGACAAAAGAAGATGTATAGAGTAAAACAAAATGTAAAATAGATAATAGATTATATAAAATTTAAAAAAGCTTTTGCACAAACAAAACTACTGTAACCAAGATTACAAGGGAAGCAAGAAAACTGGGAAAGAATTTTTGAAACAGGTATCTCTGATAAATGCTTCATTTCTCAATTATATAGAGAACTGAGCCAATTTTGTAAAAATACAAGTCATTCCCCAATTGAGAAATAGTCAAAGGATATGAACAAGCAGTTTTCAGACAACAAAATCAAGGCTGTCAATAATCATATGATAAAATGCTCTAGATCACTATTGATCAGAATAATCCAAATTAAAACACCTCTGAGGTATGACCTCACACCTATCAGAGTGGCAAATATAACAAAAAGGGAAAATATTTGAAGTTGGAGGGGATGTGGGAAAGCTGGGATGCTAATCCACTGTTGGTGGAGTTGTAAAAAGATTCAACCATTCTGGAGTGCAATTTAGAACTATGCCTAAAGGGCTATAGAACTGTGCATACCCTTTGACTCAACAATAAACAATAGGTTTATATCCCAAAGACATTCTCCAAAAAAGAAAAAGGACCTATTTGTTTTGTTTTGTTTTGTTTTGTTTTGTGGGGCAATGAGGGTTAAGTGATTTGCCAGGGTCACAGAGGTCCTTGTGAATCCAGGGCCAGTGCTCTATCCACTGAGCCACCTAGCTGCCCCCGAAAAAGACCTATTTGTACAAAAACATTTATAGCAGCACTTTTTGTGGTGCCTAAGAATTGGAAATCAAAGGAATGCCCATCAACTGGGAAATGGCTATACAAGTTGTGATATATGATGGTGATTGTCTATTATTATGCTGTAAGAAATGACAAGCAAGATGATTTCAGAAAGTCCTGGAAAGACTTGTATGAACTGATATAGAATGAAGTGAGCAGAACCAAGAGAATGTTATGCACAGAGACAGCAATTTTGTTTGATGAAGAACTGTGAATGACAACTATTCTCAACAATACAATGATCCAAGATAATCCCAAAGGACTATTGATGAAACATACTATCCATCTCCAAAGAAAGAACTGATATTAAGAGAACACAGACTGAAGCATGCTATTTTTTCACTTTCTTTCATTTTTTCCTCTTATTCAAGTTTTCTTGTACAAAATAACTAATATGGTAATATTTTATATAATCGTACATGTATAAGCCATATCTGATTGCTTATTGTCTCAGGGAGGGGGAGGGGAGGGAGGGAAGGAGGGATAAAAATTGGAACTCAAGGGGAAAACTAGGTGGCACAATGGGTAAAACACCAGCCCTGGATTCAGGAGGACCCGAGTTCAAATCTGGCCTCAGACACTTGACACTTACTAGCTGTGTGACCCTGGGCAAGTCACTTAACCCTCATTGCCCCACAAAAAAAATGGAACTCAAAACTATAAATAAAAATGTTCATTACTTTAAAATTGAGTCAGAAAAATAAAAATTGTCATTAAGAGTAACACAATTATGATTGCCATCTGTAATCATTTGTACTTTATTACTTTTAGGGAGCCAAAAGCAATTTCTCGCTGGTGTAATTATTCCTCCAAATAACAGGGGGCAGTGAGATCTAAGGGAAAGAGCGTGGGATTTTCAGTCAGAAGACCTGGGTTGGAGTCCTGATTTCCTAAAATCATCACAATAATAATAACTAACATTTATATAGCTCTTACTATACGCTGGTCACTTTGCTAAGCACTTTACAATTATTATCTCATTTATTCCTCACAACAACCCTAGGAGGTAGGTGATGTTATTATCCCCATTTTACAGATGAGGAAACTGAGGCAAACAGTTCAGTGACATCCACAGGGTCACACAGCTACTAAATATCTGGGGTCAGATTTGAACTCTGGTCTCTCTTGACTCTGGGCCCAGGACTCTTATCTATCTAGTTTCCTCATTGACAATAGTCAAGTCACTTAAAACTTGTCTCTTTCCTTTGTGAAATGGGAATAATAATACTTGTATTACCAATCTCACAGGGTTGTTGGGGAAAAAAAGTATTTTATTTTCTGTGTCATAAGTGAGAAACTATGATAGACTCTAGTTTTATGCCCCTATCTGGGACAATGCCAAAAAATAATCAATTATATATAAAATAGAAATATAATTACATACGTAATATAAAATAATTAAAGGCCTTTAATGATTAACTCCATGCTTTTCAGACTTTAACTGAAATGAAAATCTGATGAGTGAAAAGAGGTGGGAAAAGGGATGAGGCTATGACATGCATCTCCTAGATCAATTGTTTGTCCATTCTTTTTCAGCTGACTTAGGCACAAACTTTTGTATGATCCATCAAAGTTGCCATGTAATCAATACAATTCTGTTGTTAGGATGGTGGAACTCATGGGACAGACTATTTTTTTGTGGTGTAGACACAGCATGAGTTTAATTTAATTAGGTTTTTTAGAAACCTCAATACAACTAAAGCTAAATACTATGTGATGAGAATTGGATACTTGAAAATGAACCTATCCAAGGAAGGTATAAAGTGCTCTTGGCCTATAAATGTTTTGTTGTTCATTCATGTCTGACTCTTTGTGACCCCATTTGGGATTTTTTTGGCAAAGACACTGGAGTGGTTTACCATTTCCTTCTTTAGCTCATTTTACAGATGAGGAAACTGAGGCAAACAGTTTGACTTGTCCAGAGTCAAACAGCTAGTAAGTGTAAGAGTCTGGATTTGAACTTAGGTCTTCCTGACTCCAAGTCTAGATACTCTATCCACTGTGCCACTTGGCTGTCCCTTGGCTATAAAGGGAAAAGATAAAACATGAAATCACAGAATTTGGTGATTTTCAAAGCCTTTTTATCATCTATTATTCCATGTCAACTGAATCTATGTGAATAACTTTCCTGATGCCCTCTTTTCAGTAGATGAAACTACAGAATCCCCCGATCCACAGACTGGAAGGGATTTCAGAGCCCATCAAATCCACTCTAAAATATTCCTAACAAGTGACTTCCAAAGATGGAGCACTCCCTCTCCCTTCTTCCCAGTCATGGAGTTAGAGCCTGAGGGCTGAGAGACCCTTAGGTCCAAACCACTCATTTTGCAGGCTCAGAGAGACTAAGACACTTGTCCAGAGTCATGCAGCTAGGGAATATCTGAAACGAGATTTTCACTGGGATTGTCTGACTCTGTGACTCTCTACCACACCATACCATATGTGCGTGGATAGTCTACTTTTGGACATCAAATCGGATCCTTTGCAATTCCATTTATAGTTCCTAATTCTGCCCTCTTAGAGTAGGGCCTCTTAAAATTTTTCCACTTGTGACCCCCTTTTGCCTGAGAAATTTTTATACGGTATATAGGTATCTAAAATAGCTATACATAACTTTTTACTGTTGCCAAATTTTTCATGATCCCCACATTCGGTTATGTGACCCCACATGGGGGCACGACCCACAGTTCAAGAACTTTTCTAAAGCCAAGCAGGACAAAATGAATCCTTTGCACACATGAAAGCTCCTTCATTATTGGGAAATAGCTATCCTATCATCTGAGCCTCCTCCCCTCCCTAACCCTCTCTTTCCCTCCCCTCACTCTTCTTCCCTTCCCTACCTCCCCTTCCTTTCCCCTCCCCCCTTTCTTTTCTCCCCTCCCTTTAATGGACATCCTTTAGCTTGCCTTTGTCTTCCCTAAAATGCAGTACTAAGAACTGAACACCCTACCCCAGATAGGTTGTGAACACAGCAGGGTACAATAGAACTGGCTCGCATTCTGGATAGAACATCTCTCTTACAGTAGCTGATGTTAGCACTGACTTTTTTTGTTTTTGTTTTGGCAGCCATACTACACTGTGAATAGAATACTGGACTTGGAATCAGGAAGAGCTGGGTTTAAATCTTCCTTTTGACACATGAACTTTGTGACTATGGATACAAAAGAATATTGGTTTACAAAATAGACTCTCTTCTGCCACTTTTTTAAAAAAAATAAACAAGCAAGCGAAAAAAGAGAGAATTACCTCTATTTTATAAAAGTTTCAGGATGTACTTTGGACATCACTATGACATGAATTATTTTTCAGAACTATATATAAAATAAGAATTATGTCAAATAATCGTGAGTCTTTTAAGCCAATGAGTTCTGATTCCAACTAGCTAGCATTAATAGAGCCCCTTAAGGTTTGCAAAGCATATACAAATATCATCTCATTTTATCCTCACAATGACTGTGAGGCAAGTGTTATTATCTGCATTTATATGATTACATAATGATATGATATGGGATCTTACTTTTGTGCATACAGGGGACAGCCCTGCCCCCAAAGATATCAGTTTAGTAAAACAACTCAATATTTTGACATTTATCAGAGGCCTATGGACAAAGGTCATATTTGAGGAAGAAAACAAAACACATCATAGGACTGATTTGAAATGAAAGGCTTTTTACAAGTAATAACTGGTATTGAGGCACAGTGAAAAGAGTACTGGCTTTGGAATCCAAAGAGTTCCTGCCTGCCATTTAATACACGTGTGAGCTTGGGCAAGTCATTAACATTTTATGGGCCTCAGTTTTCTGATCTGTGAAATGCAGAAGTTGGACTATTAGATATTTTAATCTCCCTTCTGTATCTAAATCTATGATCCTATCAATTTCTTCTTCGTTGTTGGCCTTGTCTTCATTTTGTCCTTCTTCCTCTTCTTCTTCTTCTTCTTCTTCTTCTTCTTCTTCTTCTTCTTCTTCTTCTTCTTCTTTTTCTTCTTCTTTTTCTTCTTCTTCTTCTTCTTCTTTTTCTTCTTCTTCTTCTTCTTCTTTTTCTTCTTCTTCTTCTTCTTTTTCTTCTTCTTCTTCTTCTTCTTTTTCTTCTTCTTCTTCTTCTTTTTCTTCTTCTTCTTCTTCTTTTTCTTCTTCTTCTTCTTCTTCTTCTTCTTCTTCTTCTTTTTCTTCTTCTTCTTCTTCTTTTTCTTCTTCTTCTTTTTCTTTTTCTTCTTCTTCTTCTTCTTTCTTCTTCTTCTTCTTCAGTATTTTACCTGTTAATCTCATTTTATCTTCATTACAACACTGTGAGTTAGGTGCTATTATTATCCCCATTTTAGACATAAGGAAAATGAGTCAGATAGAGGTTAAGTGACTTGCCCCGGGTTACACAGCTGGTAAGTGCCTGAAGCATAATTTGAACCTATGTCTTCCTGATTCCAGGTCTAGTGCTCTATCCTAGTTTCCCTAGGTTGCTGTCATATTTTATTCTAATAGGGTTCTTTCTTGAAGATTTTAATGTTTCTTGCCCATGATATTGCCACTCATCCTAATATCCTGTGGGATTGATAACAAATTTACTATTTGCCCATTAATATCCTGTGGGATGGATAAGAAGCTCAGAGCCTAATCCCTTTTCACTTTTGTTCCCTAAAGATTAACTTCACCCGAAGAGCTGGCTCTGACTCCAGAGGGAACAGCCCAGGTAGAACAAATTGAAGCTTGGATGTACTTCCTTTCCATTCTCTCTCTCTCTCTCTCTCTCTCTCTCTCTCTCTCTCCCCCTCCCATATGTGTGTGTGTGTGTGTGTGTGTGTGTGTGATAAAGACACTCATAAGGTTTCACACAGGCTGCTTTTGTTAACTAACATACCCTAACCTCTATATTATGTACCGTTCCTGTGAAATTGCCTTCCAATCCTGTGGTACATTTTGAATGTTCCCTCATTTGAGGCAGGAGATCTTAACCCTTTTTGTATGATGCACCCCTTTGGCAGTCTGATGAAACCTATGGATCCTTTCTCTGATCTTTTTTAGACACATTAAATAAAATACATAGGATTACAAAGGAAACCAATTACATTGAATTAAAGATTTATTTTTTTCCTATCTAATGTTCCTGGATTTTCCTGAAATCTAAACCTGTGGACCCTAGGGTAAGAGCTCTGAATTTAAAGGTTGATTTGAGGTTAGATAATCCAGACAATCCCCATAGTTTATGAATAGGTTGTGTTCTCAAAACTGTTAAGAGGGCTGGCCTGTGATTCAGGCAGTGGTATGCTAGTAAATATTTAATAACCAGCTCTCCAAAATCCAAAAATGCACACATAAAAAACTCTTAAGTTTAATTGGCATTAACATTTCTCCATCACTTTGTTGTCTAGACAATCACCAAAGCAATAAATCAAGCCCTAATTTGTAATATTTGCCAATTTCTGAGGTGTAAATGGTCACATTAAAAACTCAGCAATCATCCCTGGACTCCAGAGACCTTGTGGCAGTCTATATTCTGACTCTATTTTTGCGACCTTTTGTGATCAATGGACTTCTCTGGGTGTTTCCTCTACTGTTAATGAGGCAATTGAATTACATGGATCACTAAGATTCCTTCTAGTTCTTTTTTAATGCTTTTTCTCTCTCTGTATGTATATGTATGTATATTTGTATCTATATAGATATATAACACATATAACATATGTATAAATAATTTTAATTTATTTTATTTTTAATTCCTGGAATAAAACAAGCATTTTTCATAATATAATATAATCAAAAAGATGATTTCACATGAAATTGCAAATCTATTATGTACAAATTGCAATTCCTTGTAAATATATATTAAAGTTATGTAAATTTCTTTTTTTTCCCTTTTTATCTTCACCCCCCCCAGGCTACCATTAGACACAAATGTGTGTGTGTGTGTGTGAAATCATTCTATACATGGTTCTGTTTTTCAGTTGTTTCTCTGGATGCAGATGGCATCTTCCTTCACGTATCCTTTGTAGTTAATTTGGGTATGTATAATAGTCAGAATGACTTATTTGCTCTAACAGACTAGGGATTGATGAGGATGGCTGAGGAATAGAATGCTTTGGTAAACACAATATCCTGGGAAATAAAGAACTGTTATTCACAGATGGCCAATTTCAAAGAATTGAAATATAGTAAAATTCACAACAGTCCTACTATAATAAGCTAGTATTAGAGAGCCTGGGTTCTCAAAGCTGTGCTGGAAGAGAGCAAGCTTTGGCAGCTCCTGCCAACAGGGAAAGACTTTGATTATGTAGCCTACAGATGAACTGCAGATCTGTCAAGGGAGAAGTAACCAGGATAAATATCAAGATACTTATCACAAAAAGGTTGGCTGTGGGGGCAGCTAGATGGTGCAGTGGATAGACCACCGGCCCTGGAGTCAGGAGTACCTGAGTTCAAATCCGGCCTCAGACACTTAACACTTACTAGCTGTGTGACCCTGGGCAAATCACTTAACTCCAATTGCCTCACTAAAAAAAATAAAAAACAAAACAAAACAAAACAAAAAAAAGCTTGGCTGCCAGGTGAAGAAATGTTTTGACCATATCAACTTAGAAAACCTTCTCTAAGGTATGGAGGGGTCATTATCTATATGGGGGGAATATGAAATCTGATGAAATCTCAGTTTTTGATGGAAGAAGTGAACTGTACTTAATCACCTGATTCATTTTGAGCAAGACTTGGTGATAGAGATAGAGCTCCTGAATCTTTCAGGGTCTCAGTGTTGATGATGGACTCCAGGCTGGCACTCTTTAGATTATATGATAGGATGACAGATTCCAGATGGCTGGAAGAAACTTTATACACCATTTATTTGGTTTTTATTTTCATTTATTAAAGACAGGATCTCCCCTAGGCTGGAAGTTCAAGGGCCAACCCCACTCTCAATCACATGGAAATTTGATCTGCCCTGCTTCGAACCTGGGACAGTTTGCTTTTCACTAGGCAACTTGGTGACTCTCCACTCCATAGTGCAGAGGCATAGAACAGCCTGGTTCATCGCAGCTCAGAACACCCGAACTCAAGAGATCCTCCAGCTTCAGCTTCTCTGGTAGCAGAGATCATAGGCTTAGCAGACACAGTCTTTTTCTACTTTCTCTCTTTACAGATAAACCACTAAGGCCTAGAAGGGTTGAGTAGCTTGCACCTGGTCATGCAAATTGTCGGTGAGTTTGGAGTCATTATTGAATGAGGGTCTTCTGACCCCAAATGAAGCATTCTTTCCACTGTTGTAAACACTATGGCCAATCATTATCATTGTGTTGTGGTCTGAAATCCACTCCATATTTCCCAGTTTCAGACAATCTTAACAGGGACCATAGGCTAAATCTCTGACCTGATTTCTAGAGTCTTCTAGTTGACAGCTGAATAATTATTGTATCCCTTTCACAAAGCAAAATATGGGTTTATAGGATTATAGATACAGAACTAGAAAGAAGCTCAGAAATCATTTTATTCAACCCTCTTATTTTACAGAAGAGGAAATTGAGGCAGAGGGAGGTTTAAGTGACTTGACCAACATCACACAGGAAGATGGGAGAGAGAGTTTGAAATCAAATCCCCTAACTCCAGAACCAATGCTCTTCACTGTAACGTGCTGCCTCTTTAAAAAATGAACCCTCTTCTAATTTATTAATGCAATAACAAATATGGCAAAACATGTTTAGCCAATGTACCTTCAGAAACCTTGTAATAAGCAGTCTTAACCATTGAAGAAAAAAAAACAAATGCTATACATACACATACACACATGTAAGTTTTACCATAATAGAATTTACATAATTTTGGAAAATTCACATCACTTTTGAAAAATGCAAAACCTGGTTTATGGTCCCTCTTTCTTTCTTTTTTTTTTTGCAGGGCAATGAGGATTAAGTGACTTGCCTACGGCCACACAACTAGTAAATGTCAAGTGTCTGAGGTCAGATTTGAACTCAGGTCTTCCTGAATCCAGGGCTGGTGCTTTATCCACTGAGCCACCTAGCTGCCCTATGGTCCCTTTTTCTTAAAGACTACTAAGTGACCCTGGCAATTCAAATGCAATAGTTTCCAAACCCAAAGCCTACATTTATAGTTTTCAGTCTAACTTTAAAAAGTATATTTGAAACCACTGCATGGAGCCTTACCATCTTCATTTTCATCAAACACTGGAGGCTTGCTGGAGTTGTTTGCTCCCATGGTGAAATCTCCCAAAAGGTGGAATCTGATGTTACATTATCTTGGTGTAAAAAGTACTAAAGGGTCTGGCACAAGCACCCCTTTTCCCCTTCAGATGATCTATGGAAGTTTCCGGATGGATGTCCTATAAAGAAAAAGAAAGAAATTGTCTTTTGGATTATTCTGGAGCTCTCCAAGCAGTGTTTTTAGGTTGTGACTCACAGAATGACCTAAGCTGCACTTTTATAAGGACATTTTATTTGATAGTAAATGATTTTCGGAAAGACTCTCTGAGACTACATAATAGGATGTAACAACATATCAACAAAGGGTAACAAACATATATATTAAAAGTCTGAGGAAAGAAAAATTACATTTTTCTTAAAGCCATAACTAACCTGGGATACTTTGGTCCAGGGTAGAAAGTTTAGAGAGTGCAAATGAACATTAAATTAGATCAGGTAGGTGGTGCTGTGGATAGAGCAGTGGAACCGGAACAGGACAACCTGAATTCAAATCCAGCCTCAGTCACTTACTAGCTGTGTAACTCTAGGCAAGTCATTTAACCTCTGCTGCCTCAGTTTCCTCATCTGTAAAATGAGGATAATAACAACATCTACCTGTCATTGTGGTGACAATAAAATGAGATAATATTTGTAAATCACTTAATAAACCTTAAAGTACTATAGATGGACGAGGAGGAGTTTGAGGAGTTCTTGCAAAAGTAGGTAAGAGAAACAGTTGCTTAGATATTGGCTGAGGAGTGAGGAAGAGGAAATTCAGGCTTCATGCTCCTTTCAACTATGAGATTCCACCCTTCACACTAAAATTGTAACTAATTCTCTATTCTCACATAGCTGAATGTGTTATTTTCACATCATGAATTACACAGTTCATTTGAGGGCCCATGTTATGTTACTGGATCTGGTTAGGACTGTTTGTCCTTGGGAGTGGTTTCTTCAGGTGTTTGAAACTACATAGATCTCTATTGTTAAAATTCAAAACCTGTCTAAATGAGAACCAATTTTCTATTTGAAATTTCCAAAAGGATAGTAAAATCTCGCCCAAAGTTTATTTGAAATATGAAATGATAAATACATTTATTTCTCTTTGATTTGTTAGAGCTTATGTTGTATAAATATCCAATTATTTTTTTCTTTTTTATCATAAAAGTACTTTATTATTTTCTAGTTACATGTAGAGATAGTTTTCAGCATGTGTTTTTATAAGATTTCTGGTTCCAAATTTTTGTCCCTTCCTCCCCCACCCAAGACAGCAAACAATCTGATATAGGTTATATATGTACAATCACATTAAACATATTTCTGCATTAGTCATGTTGTGAAAGAAGAATTAGAACAAAAGGGAAGAACCTCAAAAAACAAAAAAGTAGAAACAGTATGGTTCAATCTGCATCTAGATTCCACAGTTCTTTTTTCTGGATGTGGAGAGCATTTTCCATCATGAGTCCTTTGGAATTATCTTGGATCCCTGTACTACTGAGAAGAGTTAAGTCTATCACAGTTGATCAACACACAATGTTGTTGATACTGTGTACAATGTTCTTCTGGTTCTGCCCATTTCACTCAGCTTCAGTTCATGTAAGTGTTTCGAGGTTTTTCTGAAATCTGCCTGCTCATCATTTCTTTTTTTTCTTTTTTGTGAGGCAATTGGGGTTAAATGACTTGCCTAGGGTCACACAGCTAGTAAGTGTTAAGTGTCTAAACCCGGATTTGAACTCAGGTCCTCCTGACTCCGAGGCCAGTGTTCTATCTACTGTGCCACCTAGCTGCCCCTCATCATTTATTAGAGAATAATAATATTCCATTACATTCATATATCACAACTTGTTTAGCCATTCTCTAATTGATGGGCATCCCCTCAATTTCCAATTCTTTGCCACCACAAAAAGAACATCTATAAATATTTTTATACATGTAAGTCCTTTTCCCTTTTAAATGATTTCTTTGGGATAAAGACCTAATAGTGTTACTGCTGGGTCAAAGGGTACGCACCGTTTTATAGCTCTTTGGGCATAGTTCCAAATTGCTCTCTAGAGACTTCCGGGGTGGAGCCAAGATGGTGGAGAAAAGGCAGTGAGCTCCTGAATTCATGACAAGATCGCTCCAAAAAACATCCAAATAAGGTCATAGGAAAATGCCCAGAGCAGCAAAACTCACAGAAGAATGTACTGAAATCATCTTCTAACAAAGAACAGCTTGAAAGGTCAGAAGGAGGGAGCTGCTGTGCTGATACAGGAGTTGGGCCCAACACCACAGTCACCCTGACACAGATCCAGTCTCAGGAAGTCCTCACCAGAGAAGCAGACCCCCAGAGCCTCTGAATCAGCTGAAGCCCCAGTGTCGTCTGGAACTAAGCTCACAGTCTGGTGAGTGGGCTGAGCCCTGGGCAGGGGAGAGACTGCAGAGGTCTATGCTGGTGCTAAGGCAGAACTTAGATTTTATACCCCTACTGAGAACCAGGTGGTAGGCTCGAGTAGAAGTGGCCCAGGTTGGGGAGGGGCACAGGCTCGTTGGAGCTAACAACCACAACAAACAAAGCTGGTTGATTGGCAAGTTGGTCTGGGGTCATCTAGGACCAGGAAATAGGCTGGGGCGAGGGAAGAACCTGATTCTCCAAATTGCTCTCCAGAATGGTTGGATCAGTTCACAGCTCCACCAACAATGCATCAGTGTTTCATTTTCCCCCATAGCTTCTCCAACATTTATTCTTTTCCTTTTTGTAATATTAGGCAATCTGATAGGTGTCAGGTGGTACCTCAGAGTTGTTTTAATTTGCATTTCTTTAATCATTAGTGATTTAGAGCATTTTTTCATATGACAATAGATAGCTTTGATTTCTTCATCTGAAAACTGCCTGTTCATATCCTTTGACCACTTTTCAATTGGGGAATGATTTGCGTTCTTATCAATTTGATTGAGTTCCCTATATATTTTAGAAATGAGGCCTTTATCAGAAAAACACTGGCTGTAAAAATTGTTTCCCAGCTTTCTGCTTCCCTTCTAATTTGGGATGCACTGCTTCCGTTTAAAAAAGACCTTTTTAATTTAATGTAATCAAAATCATACATTTTGCATTTCATAATATTCTCTATCTCTTGTTTGGTCATAAATTCTCATCCTCTCCATAGATCTGAGAGATAACCTATTCCTTTATTTCCTCATTTCCCTATGGTATCACCCTTTATTTCTAAATCATGTGCCCATTTTGACCTTATTTTGGTATATGGTATAAGATGTTGGTCTATGCCTAGTTTCTGCCATATTATCTTCCACTTTTCTCAGCAGTTTTGTCAAATAGTGAATTTTTTTCAGAAGCTGGAATCTTTGGCTTCATCAATCAGTAGATTAATAAAGTCATTTACTACTGTCTCTCTTGTGCCTAACCTATTTCATTGATCTACCATTCCATTTCTTAGCCAATACCTAATAGTTTTGATTTTTGCTGTTTTATAGTATAGCTTCACATTTGGTATGGCTAGCCTATATTCCTATGCATTTTTCATCAGTTCCCTTGATATTTTTGACCTTTTCTTCTTCTAGATTAATTTGGTTATTGTTTTTTTCTAGCTCTATAAAATAATTTTTAGGTAGTCTGATTGGTATGGCACTGAATAAATAAATTTAGGCAGAACTGTCATTTTTGTTATAATAGAATGGCCTATCCATGAGCAATTGATAGTTTTCCACTTGTTTAGATCTGATTTTATTTGTGTGAAAAGTGTTTTGTAATTGTGTTAATAGAGTTCCTGGATTTTTCTTGGCAGGTAGACTCCAAACTATTTTATATTGTCTATAGTTCCTTTAAATGGAATTTCTTTTTCTACCTATTGCTGTTGAGCTTTGTTGGTCATGTATAGAAATGCTCATCAAATTATTAAAAAAATCTGTGTCAAAGATCACAGGTGGAAAGAATGGCATAATATGTTTGGCAGCTAAGAGTTCCAAGACCTGGGGTTGAGCCTGACATACACTATCGATGTAACCTGGTCAAATATTCATCATTCTGAGCCTCTGCTTCCTCATCTGAAAAATGGGGATAATAAGATTGGCACAATGAACCTTATAAGACTGCTGTGGGAAACCAATGAACTATAAAATTCTGTCAGAACTGCAGTTATTCCAATAAATCATAGCATACTGTTGAAATGAGCATCATTAGCTTCTTTCAAGGGTCCTCTTTGGTACCATCTCTTGGAGAAAACTGTGCTGATCCCCTTAGTATTCGAGGCTCTCCTGCCTCAATTTACATTTTATTTATTTGCCTGTTTAAATGTTTTCCCAAGCACTTTGAAGGCAGGGACAATTTTTCATTTTGTCTTTGGACCCCCCAGAAACAAGCCCCTAATAAATGTTTAATTTGTTAATTAAGAATAGACAGTGTAGTGGTGTAAGGAATTAGGAGATCCGCATTTGAGCTGTATGACTTAGGTCAAGTCAATTCCTCCCTCAGAGTCAATTTTCTAATCTATAAAAACTGGAGGTTAGATGATCCCTAAAGTTGCTGCCAATATTAATGCTTTATATATGCCATTTATCTTCCTTATTTTCTTATTGTTAAAAAATACTATGTTGGGGCAGCTAGGTGGCACAGTAGATGGAACATTGGCCCTGGAGTCAGAAGAACGTGAGTTCAAATCCAGCCTCAGACATTTACTAGCTGTGTGACCCTGGGCAAGTCATTTAATCCCATTACCTATAGAAAAAAATATTATGTTGATCAGGTAAGTTTTTATTCCACAGAATGGGAGTTTACCTTGTAGGGATAAAAACTTGAGAAAGAACTAAGGAAGAAAGAATCCCTGGAGCACCTGGGCCAGGGAAGAGTGATTTGAAATGAATTGGAAACTTTGAGAACCTCTTAAAAGTGAGGTTAGAAGACATCATTTTTGCACTAGGAAAATGAAAGTAACAAGTTCATTTGGCAATCAAAAATCATTCAGGAAATGCTACTTTTCAAACTAAATCTGCCATAAGTGCTGGCAAAATGCCTCTCAAAAGGAATCAGTAAATGGAGTCAGTAAAAAGAGAAGGAAATTGGGAAGAATCCATGTTATTGAATAGGAAATGGGGATGGAAAAGGTAGCTAATGGAATTGTGAGCTGAGCACAAAGCAAAAATTTGAGAAAAAATCTCATGAGGTTAAAAAAACCACCAAGCACTCAAAAAATTTCTAGTAGCCAAAAAGAACAAGGGGGATGGTGGTAAATTTATTTTTAAAATATAGACAATTCTGATACATATAAAGAGGATAAAAATAAAACAATGGGATATTGGTAGTGTTCTCTGATGGTATATCAATGTGAGTACAGATATGAAATACAAATAAGACAGGGAAGTAAAAAGTATTCACTATGCAAAGGATCAGATGCCAAAGGGAACCTTACCATCAGAAATCACTATTACTAGTCTTCCAAACTTTGTTCTTTTGATTTTACTTCTGCAAAAAGTAATTTTAAGTTGAAAAATGTTTTAGACCAGAGGTGTCAAACTGATGGCCTGAGTTGTGGCCAGCAAAACTCCTAGATGCAGCCAAAAGCAGATTAAAATGTTTTTGGGAAATGTTTAACCAAATTAATAAAGAATACAATATAACATACATGATGTTAATTCATGATTTCCTAAGTCAAAAGGTAGCCTGCAGAGATCCATTTCTATTTTAGGTTGGCACCACAGCAAGTTAGTCGACTTCTTTTGTCCTCTCCATCTTTTGAGACAGTTAAGTAGTATAATTTTAAAGTGGTGCACTTGTCAGAAAAAAACCCACGTTCAAATCTTCCCTTGGGCACTTAATAATTGTGTGACCAGGAACGTCACTTGACCTCTCAGCCTCAGTTTCTTATCTGTAAAATGGGGATAATAATAGCATCTATTTCATAGGATCATGAGGATCAAATGAGATAATATGGGTAATGGGTTTTGCAAATGTTAAGGGGCTATGTGAATGTTAGCTATTATTCTTACCCTCTTTTCGTCATCTATAGTGACACTCCTGAAATTATTATTTCCAGCCACAGAAGAGGCATCTCCCCTTGAATTTCCCTGTGAGGACATATAACTCTATACTATCATTAAGAGGTTGACTTTGTGTATTATGGCAGGAGAACATTAACTCTGGCAGCTTCTACCAAACTGGGAGGATTCAAAGGCAGATTGGACAGATGCCTATTGTATGTTGAACAGCCTAGTAAAGGTTAGGGTCTCATCACCATATCACCCATGGCAATATATTTCTCACCCACAGCACCTCAAACCTACCAAGTTATAGAGGAATTGTGACCTGTGTCAGCAGAGGGTGTATCCTGACCCAACACATTACCTATCGCCGAAGCTGCACCTGCCTTATAATTTGCAAAGCTAGACACACACACACACACACACACACACACACACACACACACACACACACAATGGAAATTACTATTTTTAACCACAATTTCTGAACTTTCCAGTACTCATTTCTACTTTCTTAAACAATTATTTGTTCACTCTGGTGCTAGCGTTTTGGGGTTTTGTTTTTGTTTTTTCATTTGATGGGAAGAGAAAGATGTGGAAAGGCAGTTATAGGGAGATTTTACTAAAAGTACTGGCTTAAAACCTCTTTCATTAACCAAAGATAGTTAAAAACTAAAAAAAATCAAAGATAGTAAAAAAAAAAAAACCCAACCCCACAGTTGTTTATAAACCATCATTCCCTTTTGTTGGGTTGTTAATACAGTTCCATATTACCAATTTGGGATTTCCTCCCTTCCCCCAGTTTAGTAACACAACCATATATCATTCCTCTCAGCACAGAATTCCCTGATAGCCATCCTCCCTGAAATGTACTTCTGTATAAGGTAGCTGTCAGCCACATAGCCTTCTTCTATCTACCTTTCCATCTTTTACTCTCTTTTCATCTACTTTCACCACGTACTCCAGAAGCTAAAATTGTCAATTGTATGCAATTATCATCTCATCCTACTACATGATAGGCCTTCTGCACCTAAAAATGCCAGCTGCCATATTGTCATCCACTCAAGGCTTCTAGCACAATGGAAGAGGGAAAGATCTTAGGTGTGTGTCACTAGGCTCAAACTTTCTTTTCAGCAATGCTTTCTCTTTTCAAATCTAATTTTAACTTCGGCCACTGATTTGGGGCACTCTGACCTCTTGGCATTTGAGTCTTTATATTCTAAACAAACAGATAGCTTGGTAGGTTGGCAACAAGTGTGCATTTCTAAGTTGTGAGTGTTGAGCAGGCAATGAATAAAAAAATAGGTCAAATAATCAGAATGTTATGTTTTCAGAAAAAAAATATATACTTCTGGTCTGAGACCTCCATGCAAATCAGTGCAGGGGACTCCAGAGAAAGTTCTCAAGTCTTTGTTCAAAAGGTTTTTAGTGCTACTGTATTTACTTAACAATCCTGCAGGGATGAGAAAACTATGGGGATGAAGCAATCTGCAGCTTCAGAACTATCCAAAGCCGGTTTTAATCTTTGTTGGGAAGTCCAGGTGATGGAAACAAAGAGGAGGGAAAACCCTTCACTTATTAGGTACCATCTGGACCGAAGGTGCAGTGAAGTGGATGCCAAGTCTTTAAGCAATTGCCCTTTTCCTTGGCCTCCTCTTGAGAAACTCCCTTCCACAATACAGGCAGGAGCTTCTGCTGAACTTCCCCACCCATTCCCGCCCCATCCCTATCCCCCTAAAGAACTCCTCTCAGCCCTTTAACAAGCAATGTGACTGCCCGACCCTTAGCACGAAGAACCAGTGAAGGGGATGTTTAGAAACACAGAGTCCCAGAATAGCCACCTACCTTGTTAGCAAGGAGCTGGGGAGACAGTGACTTGCGAGCGCGGAGCTAGTGGCTCTAGGGGAGGAGAGGCGGCTACCTGAAGCTCTGGCTGTAGACAAACAGCAGATGCGGGCTGCTTTGCTCTCGCTCTCCCTCTCTCTTGGGAGGGCTGGATCTAGTGGGGGAGGGACAGGGAGCAAGAGAGAGTGAATTAAGTTTCCTGGCTAGGGAGTCCCCAGGCTGGCGCTGCCAGGAGAGGAAAGACAAAAGAAGGGAGCGACCAGGAAGCGGTCAGCCCCCACTTGTCGCTAGTTCACTTGGCGAGAGGCACGAGTGGGGACTCCCTATCTTTACTTGTGAAGGGGGTGAAGTAAACCAGGGTGAAAGAAGCAGAAAGAAGTTTGAGGCTGGGGGCCACCGGGGTAGGTGGTAGGTGGGGATGCAGCAGGGCAGGAGAGTTCTGTGGAAAGTAAGCGAAGCGCTCGGGTGATGTCAGTAAGGAGGACCAGGCTTCCGGACGTGACAGGGCTGCGGTGGGACTGAAGTAGCCTCGGGGGATTGAATTGGCCACGGTCCTTTAACTGCAGGGCCGTGAAAGGCACATTGAGCAGTGAGCGAGCAGAATAAGGGTTTTCCCTGAGTAACGAAGGCAGGACAAAGCTGGGCAGTAGGCTAGCCCTTCCCCGCCCACCCTGGAGATTGGAGTGGAGGGTGAGAGAGGGCAGGCTTAGCTAGCAGCTAAAGCGGTCCTGGCAGCAAACATCAGGTTGGAAAGGGTCTCCGCTGGGGATACTTGGGCATCTGGGATCCTCTAGGGCCGTCTACGTCCATCTGGGGACATGGGGAAAAAGCGTCCCTCAGTGGGAATACAATACAGTGGTGGGGCTTAATGTGAGAACCAGTTCAGCCTTGAGATGACCCAGAACCCTGCCCACAGCCTCCGGTTCCCTTGGCTCCAGAGCCTGAGGAGGAGGGTCACCCTCTCTCTGGGAGGCAGATAGTAGAGAAAGAGCACTGGCTCTGGGTTCAGATCATATATGTTCAAATTTCGCCACTGACACTTAACTGTGTGAACTTGGTCAAAGTGCTTAACTTTCTTGTGTGATCCTGGGCAACTCACTTAACCCCAATTGCCTTAAACATCCGGGGCCATCTCCAGTCGTCCTGTTGTATATTTTGCCGCTGGACCCAGATGGCTCTGGAGGAGAGAGTGAGGTTGGTGACCTTGCACAGCTCTCCCTTACTTAAATCCAATTAATTTCAAGTCATGACATCTGTCATGGTCCTCTTCCATAAAGGAAAAACAACAACAACAACAAAATGAGGATGGAGTGTTAGCATCCAAGCTCTCTCCTACAGCTAGGATCCTTTATTGTATTTCCAC
Organism: Dromiciops gliroides; assembly: GCF_019393635.1. Lineage (NCBI taxonomy): Eukaryota > Metazoa > Chordata > Mammalia > Microbiotheria > Microbiotheriidae > Dromiciops > Dromiciops gliroides. The sequence goes on along the minus strand of NC_057862.1, from coordinate 317,571,019 downwards.
AGGGTCCCTAGCTTACCTCTCGATTTAATTTGACTGTGATGTTAATAACTAACTTCATGGAAACCATTAGCCCTGAGGATCAAACTTCAAATTCTGCTTCTGATATTTATTAACTTCGTGATTTTGGACAAGTCACGCAAACCTTCCTCAATTTCCTCATCTGTAAAATGATTAGATCGGACCAGATAGTGTCTGAGGCTTCTGTCTCATCCGAGATCGCAGAAGCCTAACACTGAACCCCTCCTTTAAGATGCTAACTCCAATTTGGATTTTTTCTTTATTCCCAGGCACCTAACATAGTTCTTTCCCATAGTAGACACTTAATAAAATACTTGTTGAATTGAAGGATAGAAAAGAATCCAGCTCTCCCTCCAATTCATAGAAATTATACTTAAGCCACAGGGAAATTTAATATTTTGGTGGTGGTGGTACAGTTGAGCTGACCTTTAAAAGCAAAAAAGAGATCTCAGGACACTCCAGTGTCCATATAGGTCCTTAAAAAAATCCCCCCCCCCCATTTTTCTAATTTACGTTTCAATTATTGTAAAACCACTGCGGGAGTATTTTCTTCTATGTAACGTCACAGCTCATTAAGCTCTGGAGGACTGGCCATATATTATTCTGTTATCTGTTCAGGAGGCTTTCATGTTCTCACTGCTTATCAGTTTGGACAAGACACTACAAAGAAAACGTAACAAACTCTCTGGCAATAGAAACGAGAGAGAGAGAGAGAGAGAGAGAGAGAGAGAGAGAGAGAGAGAGAGAGAGAGAGAGAGAGAGAGAGAGAGAGAGAGAGAGAGAGAGAGAGAGAGAGAGAGAGAGAGAGAGAGAGAGAGAGAGAGAGAGAGAGAGAGAGAGAGAGAGAGAGAGACTGCAGCGTTTTTGTTGCGATCTTTGGCGCCCCCTACTGTCCTAAAAGTCTTAGTGCAGCATTAAGCTATTTAAACTTGTTTATGGGCACTGAGCCTTTTGGGAAAAAAAAGGAGTCGTTTGTGACACAAATGCTTTAATGCTTTGAAAGAACCAATTACAGTTGTTCTGTGGAACCATCTCCTCTGATTTTTAAATGGGAAAATGCAGGGAACATGGAAGTACTTGGAGTTCTTCAGAAAGTGCTAGACCCCAAAGATCGAGCTCCTAGAGTCAGAATGCTAGGTCTGTTACTTACTAACCTGGCAACCTTGGATAAGTCGTTTCCCCCTGTAGGCCCTAGTTTGCTCATTTGTAAAAACAAGGCTGTTGTATAGATGATCCTGAAAGTCCCTTATTGAGAAGAGGCCTTGTAGCCTTGAAGACTTCGTTCAGGTCCAGTCTCTGATATATAATAGTTGTGTGACTCTGGGCAAGTCAATTTACCTCTGTACTTTACAGATGAATTTCTCATCTCCATCACAGGAGGGAGTTTGGACACTGATGATCTCTTAGGTCCTGACTCCTAAAACTGGACCAATTCCAGCTCTAAATCTATGAATCTGAAAATTGCAAAGACTATTTTAAAAATTTCTTTTGTGGACAAGTCTCCCTCCCTCTGTGGATTACTATTATGAACAGTAAGAGAATTTAGGGATTCTGTCTGAAAGTGTGGAAATTGACATCAAAAGAAATCAAAATGCTCTTTGTCTAACAATTCAAAAGCCTGATGTTCTAAAGACTACACAAACCATCCTTCAATTTCCAAGAACCACTGAGAGGCCACAGTGTCTTTTCCTGACATTTCTCATTTAACTCAAAGATTCACAGCTCCTCATCTGCAGGTTTCCTTCCTGTGGGAACTGATCTGTGGGGAATGAGGAGTCTTTCCCTTCCCATCCTCCTTCCCCAAATAAAATAGCAACAGTATATAAGATATTCAAGTATCTCTTGGAAAATAGTATCTCTTTCAGTAACCGAGCAGACTGAAGGTCTGTCCTTTAAAAAGAATCCTCTTAGTCATAAGATGTACATTAGGTTTCAAAACTTGGAGAGCCAGTGTTTCTTTCACATTGGCTACTGTACTAGATCTGGCACAGAACATAAGGAGATCTTTATCTTTAGAAAATCACCCTTAAAGGAGCCTTTTCTTATAGTTTATTCTTTGAGAGTGGAGATTGTTCTTCGTTGATGCCATTTGTGGTAAATGATTGTAATAAATTTGACTTAAAGATTTCAAAATGTTTTTTTTCTATCTCATACCCATGCAGATGAAGACTTTAACCTTATGTCTATGATATATTTAAAATATGTTTTCCTCGTTACTCTTACAACCTTCAGTCCTAGTGTGTCAAAAATTATTTATTGAAGACTGGCAGGAACCCAAAAGATTTTTAATTTCTGAAGACTGATAACTAGATATGAACATAGATAAAATGTCACCTAGGTTTTCTTCCTGAGGATCTCATAGGAAAAATGACTTAAATAGCATCAATTAAGTTTTTATGTTTTCTGAAACTTTTAAAAAAGAAATATTTATAAGTCTAGATAAAGGGGATGTTATTCTCTCCTTCTTCAAAATCAGTTATAAAAGATCAATGTAAAGGCTGATATTTTCCTAACTATAAAGCGATTAGTTTATGATTTATTTAAAACTTAATATTATATATCAATGCAACTAATTAAGCAAGCTTTATAAGTATACATAAATAAAATACTTTGATATTCATATTAAATAGAGATTTTTATAGCCTTATAATAAGTTAATCTTAGAATATGACAGAATAGAATAGAAACAACAACCCTCTGTTCACTGGGGCTTGCTAGACTGGTTCCGGAATATTCAGTGGAGATTCAATTTTAGCCCTAGTGCAGGTCAAAACCCCTGAGTTCAAACAATCCACTGCTGAATTTCACATAAAATATGCATTTTTCTATAATGCTAGGCCAAAGTTTAAAAAAAAATAAACTTTAAAAATGCTTTACTTTATACATTCTGTATTAAAATCTATTTATTGAGATACACACACACACACACACACACACATATATATATATATATATATGATTATTAAACAATGGAACTTGTTTGAAATACAGATTCAGCTTGTCCACTGTCACAATTTTCTATACTTGCTCCAACTAAGACGTGCATTTATTAGAAAATTCGGCTTTTTCTGATTTTAGGGTCATTTACCCACCTACCACTGCTATAGATAAAACAGGTACCTTGCTCACCTTGTGACCTGGCACTTTGAAACCATTAATAGGCATTATTTCAAAATAAAACCCATTGTCTCCTCTATATCAGTGGAAATATAGAAGTGGCTTTAGGTCTTTTGCCCAAAGAAATCATGGAAGAGGGAAAGGGACCCACATGTACAAAAATATTTATAGCTGCTCTTTACGTGGTAGCAAGGAATTGGAAGTTGAGGGGGTGCCCATCAATTGGGGAATGGCTGGACAAGTTGTGGTATATGAATACAATGGAATACTATTGTGCTGTAAGAAATGATGAGCAGGAAGAGTTCAGAGAAACCTGGAGGGTCTTATGTGAGCTGATGATGAGTGAGATGAGCAGAACCAGAAGAACATTGTACACAGTATCATCAACATTGAGTGTTGACCTACTGTGATGGACTATATTCTTCTTACCAATGCAATGGTACAGAAGAGTTCCAGGGAACTCATGATAGAAGATGATCTCCAAATCCAAGAAAAAAAAAAAGAAAGAAAGAACTGTGGAGTATAGATGCTGATTGAACCATATTATTTCTTTTGTTGTGGGTGCTGTTGTTTTTTTTTTTTTCTATTTTGAGGTTTTGCATCACTGCTCTGATTCTTTCTCTTGTAACAGGATTAATGCAGAAATAGGATTAATGTTATTATGTGTATATATGTGTGTGTGTATATATCTATATCTATATGTATATGTATAGAGATATATAGATATAACCTATATCAGATTACCTGCTGTCTAGGGGAGGGGGGAGGGAGGGAGAAAAATCTGAAATTGTAAAGCTTGTATAAACAAAAGTTGAGAACTATCTTTACATGTAACGGAAAAAATAAAATACCTTATATATTAAAAAAAAGAAAGAAATATAGAAGTGGCTCTTAAAAGTCTGTGTTTATTCTATATACACACTTAGGAAAAAATGCTGACTATATTAAGGAGTCATGTGACTGAAGACAGAAGAGTGGGTTGGAGTGAGGTGGGTGATGCCTGGGTTTTGATCACTAACTTCCAGCTTTGATTCTGACTCATTGTGTGACCTTGGATAGGGTACCTTGTCCAAAGCTGCCTTTTGATTCCTCAGTTTCCTCATCTATAAAATAAGGGGGTTGGATTAAATAATCTCTGAAGTTTAAACCCTGTAGAGTTTCAACTTTCTAGGCCTCAGTTTTGTCATCTGTTTAAAAAAAAAAGAGGGGGCTGGACCAGATGACCTCTGACATCTATTCTAGCTCTAGGACTCTTCAAGCTTTGAAATTGTATGATAAGTAGGTGAGAGAAATGAGAAAAAAAAACAAAAAACATGTGTTCTGCTTTACTTGACTTGAAATCAATAATAGTTGCTACTTATAGATGTGCTTTATTTTATGTAACAAATGGATTGCTGAAAAGTTGTGTACTATGTCCAAGAGACTAGTTTGTGGGCAAGTTGCAACCTTTCCAAGGTTCAGTTTCCTCTTTAACAATATGGAAATAATACCACCGATTCCATTTACTGAAAGAGATTGTTATGAGAATTAAATAAAATATCTGTGAATGTTTTGATAGCCATAAGTTAATATTCAGATATACAGTTGTACTAATAACATTTTTCCATTATCATTTTTAGAGGTTTTACATTCATTTTTTGGGTGGGACAATGAGGGTTAAGTGACTTTCCCAGGGTCATACAGCTAGTAAGTGTCAAATGTCTGAAGTCAAATTTGAACTCAGATCCTCCTGAATCCAGGGCTGGTGCTCTATCCACTGCACCACCTAGCTGCCCCCCTACATTCATTTTTAATTGATCTTTAACTGGCAGGCAATCTTAATCCTCTAGCTTCTTTTTGAGGGAATAATATAATTTAAGACCTGTGATGTGGTAACAGAACAGTGTAAAGAATGCTAGATTGGTGGTCAGAAGATCTGGACTTAAATTTCAATTCTTATGCCTGTGTAACCTTGGGCAAGTCATTTAACATCTCTAGGTCTCAGTTTCTCATCTATAAAAATGAAGGGTTTGACCCTGAAAGTTCATTTGAGTGCTAAATCTATGATGCTATGTAGAAATGTTTCGTTTTCAAATGGAGAATTTTGGCCATACATCCAAGAGACTGAACAGGTACTATGTTCCAAAGTGTTTGCTATTATGAAAGTGGTAATTTCATTAAAAAAACAACAACAACTGTCCTGTGGGGGCACTTAAGTAGCTCAGTGGATAAAGCACTGGCCCTGGATTCAGGAGGACCTGAATTCAAATCCCATCTCAGATACTTGACACTTACTAGCTTTGTGATCTTGGGCAAGTCACTTAACCCTCATTGCCCTGCCACCCCCCCCCAAAAGATGTAAGTCCCCTCTGACCAGTGCTTCAGAGATTCCCACAAACGACCAGGGCCTCAGACAGCAGGCCTGACACATGGCAGAGTACCTGTTACATGTGTAATATTTCTCTTGAGGGGACAAAACGACTGAACTGGCATCATGTTTGAATTTGGTTCATTTCCTGGGAACCCAGATGTGTGACCCAAACTACCTACCCCTCCAAGTTCCTGGGTGTTTAGAGTGGGAACACTATCACTAATGTCACCTTCCATCATCACAGTATATTAGAAGGCAGAGCTCCCATTGTATCACATATTGAGAGCTGGAAGAGACTTTAGGGGTCACTGAGTACAATTCTTCATTTTAAAGATAAGGAAAACCAGGCCCAGAAAGGTTAAGAGACTTGTCCATGGTCTCATAGCTAGTAAGTGCCCGAGGCAGAATTCAAAAGACTCCATGTTTAAACTTGTATCCTTTATACCACACTAGCTCAAATCATACTGTTCGATGAGTTGGTTATCCCTAGTTCAACTGGGATGGATCTTAATGATGTAGTTTTTCTCTCCATCCCATCTTGGCTCCCATTCCTTACATGTGACTTTTATCTGCATCCTTCTGTAAATTTGCCACAGGAGGTCCACTTGACATGCCAGGGACCTTCGTTTCTTTTTCTTGATATGATGAGAAGATGATTTCATTGAAAGATATAGGTTATCTATAAATCCTGTGAACAACCCATCCTCTTCTTTAATCAGTTTCTTTGATGACTTATTTTACATTATTTCTTCTTTGTCCTTTCCTGGTTTCCACATTTATTAATCCCTTCTGCCACCAACGTCACTTCAACACTCTTCAACATTTTGACCCACGATCTCCTCCTTTACCCCTGTTTCTGGGGAAAAAGTCCCTCTCCTGGCCAAGGCTAATCCTTTTACCTATATATTTATTTTACTTTTTAAAATTTTATTTTTAATTTATGGGATAAAAAAGCATTTCTATAACATAGCATAATAAAAAAGATCATTGCACATGAAACTGTAAATCTAATATGCACAACTTGCTATTCCTATCATGTAAATTTCCCCACTTTTTCACATATATATGTAAAATTATTCTATATATACTTCTGTTTATAAGTTCTTTCTTTGGATGTAGATAGCATCTTTCTTCATATGTCCTTTATAGTTAATTGGGTATTTATACATGCTAACCTTAAAAAAAATTTAAAAAAAAAGAGAGAGAAAGATAATATTTGTTAAGTGCATAGCACATAGTGGGTGCTTAGTAAATATTTCTTTCCTTCCTCACTTTTTTTTCCCTCTTAGCAATCTCAACTGCTCCTATAATTTCAAATATCATCTCTGCACAGATGACTCCTAAATCTTTATATCCAGGCTTATTATATTTATTGAATTCTAATTCTGTATCATCAGCTTCCTGATGGACATTCCTTTCTTGATGCTTCATAGATATCTCAAATTAAATGTGTCTAAAATGGAACTGATTATCTTCTCACTAAACCTTTATCTCTTCTGTTGAGAGCACCGACATCCTCCCAGGTCCCCAGTTTCATAATCTTGCAATCATCTTTGAAACTTCTCTCTCCTTCACCATCTCCCATAACCCATCAGATGCCTAGAAAGTGCTGCCTCTGCAACATCCCTTATATTTATCCACTTCTTTCCCTTCACAAGACCAGAGCCTTAATTAAAAGCTTCTGCCTCTCACCTGGTCAAATATAGCCTTCTACTAATTGGTCTCCCCGTTTCCAGTTTTTCCCCTCTCCAACCCCTCCTCTACCCAGCTGTCAAAATAATCCTCTTAAGGCAAAGATCTTACTATGTCATTCTTTTAAAAAGCCCTTTGTGGCTCCCCTTTTCTTATCTGATAAAAATAGAAGGTCCTTCAGTCTGGCACTGAAAACCCTCCACAGTGTGGGTCCCAGCTCTTTCTAGCTTTGATTTATGCTTCCCCCCTACCTGTACCCTATATACTCCAGGAAAACTGGAATACTAGCAGTTTCTTGAATTTGTTATTCCATCTCCTAACTCAATACATTTGTACAAGTCATCCATCTTCCATGCCTTGGAATGCACTCTTTTCTCTTTCTCTCTGTCTCTCAGAATCTTTGAATCTAAAAAAGAAATCAAAGCTATCTATAATCATATGAAAAAATGCTGTAGATCACTATTGATCAGAGAAATGCAAATTAAAACAACTCTGAGGTATCACCTTATACCTATCAGAGTGGCAAATATAACAAAAAAGGAAAATATTGGATGTTGGAGGGGATGTGGGAAAGGTGGGACACTAATCCATTGTTGGTGGAGTTGTGAAAAGATCCCACCATACTGGAGCATAATTTCAAACCATGCCCAAAGGTTTATAGAACTATGCATATGCTTTTATCAAGCAATACCACTGATTGTTTACTGCCTCAGGGAGTGGGAAGGGGAGGGGAAGGAGAGATAGAAGGATAAAATTTGGAACTCTAAACTTTAAATAAAGGAATATTTGCTGAGAAAAAAAACACCTCTGAATCCTCAAAGATAAGGTTTTATTTCGCCCGTGAAGCCCAATTCTCTCTTTTGCTAGTGTTCTCTTGCTCCTAAATTTTCCTTAAGGTATACCTCTTTTTGTACATCTTAAATCTCCCCACTAAATATAAGCTTCTTGAGGGCATAGACCATTTTATTATTATTTGTGTGTCTGCAGCACCTTACACATAGAATGTGCTTATGCTTAATAAGTAAATGCTTCTTGGATTTAATTGAAATATATAGTAATTGCCTAAATTAGAACTGGCTAAACAGCTATATGGATAGAGTGCTGGGTCTGGAGTTAGGAAGACTCATCTTCCTGAATTCAAATCTGGCTTCAGACTCTAGCCATGTGACCCTGGACAAGTCACTTAATCCTGTTGACCTCATAAGTCATCCTTATTTGTAAAAATTAACTTGAGAAGAAAATGGCAAACTCCAGTATATTTTCCAAGAAAACACCAAATGGGGTCACAAAAACTTGGACACAACTTAACAACAACAATAGCAACAACAACAAAAAGAGATAAGCTCCCTCTCTAAATTTGCTGGCTCACACCTTCCCTGAGTCTGACAAAATGTCAGTTGGAAAAGACCTTTCAGATCAACTTCTTCATTTTTATAGCCTGTTTTTCTTCCAGCTACTTTTAGAACAAACAAAGATCCTTCTTATTTAAACAATTACTTACTTAAACAAAGTAGGTGAAAAAGTCATTTGTGCAAAACCTAGCATTTCACTGATATAGGACAATATTCTCAGATTTTTAAAGTCTTAGGATCCTTTTATACTCTTAAAATTTATTGAGATCACCCAAGTGTTTTTTAAACAATGTAGGTTATATCTATTGATATTTTGTTGTTGTTCAGTTTCAGTCATGCCTGACACTTTGAAACCAGATTTTGGGTTTTCTTGGCAAAGATACTGGGGAGGTTTGCCATTTCCTTCTTCTGGCTCATTTTTACCAATGAGGAAACTGAGGCAAATAGGGTTAAGTGACTTGCCCAATGTCACACAGCTAAGTAAGTGTCTGAGGCAAGATTTGAACTTAGGAAGATAAATCTTCTTAACTCCAGGTCTACCTCTATTCTCTGCACCACCTCACTGGCCCACTGATATTTATCATATTAGAAATAAAAATGGATAATTGTTTAAATATTTGTTTATTAGTTCATTTGAAGTAAATCTATTATGTGTTAATACAAAAACATATTTTATAAGAAATTATATTATCCAAAACAAAAAATCAATGAGAAGAGTGATATTATTTTACATATTTTTGCAAATCTCTTTAATATTTAGCTCAATAATAGATAGCTGTATCAGCTGGATTCTCACACTTACTTCTGCATTCAATTTGTTACAATGTATTATTTTGGTTGAAGAATATAAAGAGAATCTATCCTCACATCAAATTGGAAAAGAGAGGCATATCTTAATAGGCAAATAATGCTTTAGAATTATTATGAAAAGTTTTGACTCCCTAAAAGGGTTTCCTTGGACCACACTTTGAGAATTGATAGTATAGAGAATTTCAAATGAGGAAACTAACTCCCTGTATCCTCTACCAATGACGGTGAGTGCCTGTTTTGCAATCTATACTCTTTAGTTGATTGGGGCATTGAGAGTTAATTGACTTTCATAAGCATACACAGCCAGTAGGTATCAGAGACAGGACTTAAACTGAGGTCTTCCTGACACTAATGCTAGACATCTATCCCTCTCATGTGAACAATATCAATAGGAATTCAAGAGATCTGTGGAAAACCATAGTCCTGTTGACAGAAAATTGTATGTCTGGTATATAGTCTTTAAGATTTGGGTATTATTGTATATCTATTGTATATCACTGCTAGATGGCTCAGTGAGACCTGGAGTCAGGAAGATGTCAGTTCAAATCTAGCCTCAGAAACTTACTAGCTGTTTGACCTTGGGCAAGTCACTCAATCTCAGTTTGCCTTAACTCATTGGAGAAGGAAATGACAAACCACTTCAGTATCTTTGCCAAAAAAACCCCATACCCATGGACTGGATTGGAATGCTATAGTACATGGGGTCATGAAGGGTCAAACATGACTGACCAACTGAATAAATTATCAGATGGTATGATATGATATATTCACCTGCTGTACAGTTCCTAGGCACATCAACTCCATGAAGAGAAAAGGAGCAAAAGTATGATCTAATATCTGTTTGCAATGGTCTAATATGTATGGTAAATAATCAAGACAAATTGTTTCATTGAGCTTAGTTAGTATTTTAAATTATAACCACAAGTCATATGAAGTATATCCCCGTCTATGGATCCTAATCAGACATTTCCATGAAATTTATGGATCAAAATCTTAAAAAGAAATCCTAGATTTTTAATCCTAAATTTATAAACTGTCTGGGTTGACAATGCAGACTCATGGAAATGTGGATTTAGAAGGGTCCTTAGAAATAATCTAATTCAATAGTTCTCAAACTTTTTGTTCCAGGACTCCTTTACATTCTTCAAAATGATGAGGTCCCCAAACAGCTTTTGTTTATGTGTTTTATTTTTTGGTATTTACCACATTAGAAATTCAAATGGGGGGCAGCTAGGTGGCACAGTGGATAGAGCACAGGCCCTGGATTCAGGAGTACCTGAGTTCAAATCTGGCCTCAGACACTTAACACTTACTAGCTGTGTGACCCTGGGCAAGTCACTTAACCCCAATTGCCTCACCAAAAACAAAAACAAAGAAATTCAAATGTCTTAATATTATTACAAAAATTATTTTGACCTTATGGAACCCATGAAAAGGTCTTGGGCACACCAGATGGGGTTCCAGACACACTTTGAGAACCTTTTATCTAGTCCATCCCCCTCATTTTGCAGATGAGGAAACCAAGGTCTCCAGAGGGGAAATCACTTGTCCAACACACACACACACACACACACACACACACACACACACACACACACTCACAGTTCATGGCAGAATTGGGATTTAAACCCAGGGTTTCTGATTTCTAGTCCCATGCTCTGTCCACTCACTAATCTATGGTACCACCAATCACCTGCTGCACCTAAAAGGAAATGGAAACATGGTGTAATAGGTTTGAAAATATCTAGAATATTGAATATTTTTGCTTTAATCTGGATGTTTTGCAGAGTTTAGCTGTAGCCACTATTTCTACTTTCTGAAATTATTCTCATCAAAAGGCATCAGCCTTCCACTCCTGAAGAGCTGGATGAAACTTTTTTCTGAAGATGAAATTTTTCTTCTTAATTAATTATGTAATTTAAAGAATTTCCTCTCCCTGGAGATTGAGTTTGCTGTCTCTGCTGCCCAGTTATTTATTCATCCTTCCTTTGCTGTGTCATTTCTTCTTTTCCAGTAATTACATCTGAATGGTACCAAAGCACTAATGAGAATTACAGAAATTACAAATTATAATTGATGGGGTCAATGTTTTTCTACTTATATATGTATATAGGGAACTTGACAGCGCCAGGAACCTCTAGAATGAGAAAACACAGATGAAAGGATGTTGAGCAAAAAGTATAATTATGTTCTAAACTAGTCATGGATTGACCTATTTGTAATGGTGAACACAAAAACCCCACACTCTTCATTTTGTATGCAGTCAGATTTTAATCAGAAATACAATGACTCGTTTGCATCCATTAATAGAGGCTCAAAGGCTTAAAAAGCATGTATAAGCTTGTACCATTTACAGAGAAGTGAGATTGCTTGGTATAGAGTTCCAATATTATTGCCCCATATTTATGGACAATTATATTAGATTTCTTGAGAGCGCTCCTTGCCAGGAATCCAAAGCAGCTATCATGTATTCTCATGACATTCCTGTATGGTATGTTTAAACTGCCAAAACTGAGAACTAGAATAGATCATCTCTTCTTCCTCTTCGATAAATGTAATAAATATTTCACTTTGGGGAAATTTCCCTTGCATGGTTTTCTTCTTGGTTCTCTGAGTACTGATTCTATATTTCCTTTGGTGTTTTTTCATCCTAGTCCCAATTCTTGTTTTTTTTTTTTTTTTTTTTTTTTAGTGAGGCAATTGGGGTTAAGTGACTTGCCCAGGGTCACACAGCTAGTAAGTGTTAAGTGTCTGAGGCCGGATTTGAACTCAGGTACTCCTGACTCCAGGGCCGGTGCTCTATCCACTGCGCCATCTAGCTGCCCCCCTAGTCCCAATTCTTAAACATGGATAACCTCCATGTTTTTGTCATTAACTGTCTTCATTCATTCATTCATCCATTCACTCATTTATTAGACATTGAACATTGATTATAGAATTAGAATGGAATACCAGGTCTGGTCCTAACCCATGCCTCAACAGCATCCCCCTACAACATTCTTTTTGGGGGGTGCTTAGCTTTGTGCTTGGCACATGGTAGGTGCTTAATAAATGCTTATTTTCTTTCCTCCTAAATATTTGCTGAAATTAATTGATCTGTTTCTGATTGAAAGTAGGGGTAGGCTTCAAGGTACATGTATAGCCTTTAGTCATGAAGATCTGAAAGGAAGAAAGTTAGTATCATGATAAATTATTGTTCTTTATCTGATTGAATAAATTCACTCAGGTTTGCTTTTGGCTATACCAATCCAATATAAGTCAACTCTGATAAGAGTTCTGATAATAATTCTTTGTACCAGACAAACTTCTCATTCCCCTTTAGACTGTTGTTACTCCCAACATAGGCACCTGTCTCCATGAATGGGAAGATTTAGAGAGCTATTCCTGCCAATTCATATTCTTGTTTATTATGTGTATCCTTGCTGTAGTTAGTCAATAAGAGTCTTTTTTGTTAACTTCATCACTGACTCAATCTCACCAAAGCTTGACCTTGCATTTAAGACCAATGTGTACTTGACCAGAAACACTTGGTATTGTTAGCAGGATCTGGATGGGTTTGCATTTAGTTAAAAGAACAGCAATGGCAAGGAAAGGAACCATGGAATGCTCTAATTATTGGAATAGTCTGACATTACTGCTTTTATTTGTTAGAGCTGGAACTGTAGACTGTATGGGATAAATCCAGGGCTCCCACAGACACAAAGGGGGGTAATTCACATGGTCCAAGGGGAAAGAAATAGAGAGCGCAATGTTATTGGCAGCTTAATTATTCCCTATTTTTTGCTATCCTTGAAAATGTGGCCACTTACTTAGTTCAAGTGAAATTGAGTGAAATTCTGCTAGCTCTTCATGTGAAGAAGTGGAAGGCCAGTTGTACCTTATGATGGACCAACTGAACAGGGAAGGAGGTAGCATTGGATCCTTATCCTAATCTAATCTTATCCCCTAAGAAATATGAACTATAGTCATGAGGTGGGAAGAGGACTAGGATTGGATTGAGGATACGTCCTTCTTCTCTGCTTCTTCCCACTCATCTTGCCCTAAACTCTTCCTTTATATCCAGTTATCAAGTCAAATCATGTTCTGATAGGGAATGACTAAATGGAAGAGATTCCGTTTTGGTAGTCAGTCTTCTCTGGTGGTATTCTCAATCGACCTCTGGCTCTACTGCTTCCTTCTGGAAAATTCAAGATCGTGGAAACAATATAACTATGGCAGGGGTTTTTATTGGCTTTGTTTTCTTTCCTCTTGAAAAAGAGTATGCTTCATATACCGCTCTCCCTCAATGTTTTACCTTTTAGTATCCAGAATCACATTCCAGATCACTGACCAAATAGGCATATGATGTGATCTCAGTCCTGGTGGGGCTAAGATCAAGGGGTGGAATGTGATGGACACTGTACATTCTACCCAAGACTTGGGATATAAGGAATTGATTAGAGTATATGGTGTTAGTAATTCAAAATTTAGGTATAGCCTTTCATTATGGAGAAGACCTCATACAATGGGTAAGGTACTACAATGGGATATTGTTCTTGGTTAAATAAGGAATCTCAAATATGTCATCTTTGGGAAAAAGGGGGCAGATTACTCATTTCCATCCTGTGTTCTGTTGCTACCAACCTAGGCATAAATATGAATAAGGAGACCCAGAGAGATGCATGTGTCAGTGCTTATCAATATTAAGTGATTGTATCTTTGCTATTGTTATATAGCAAATGAATACATTTTGGTGTCTCATTGACTCAATCTTACCAAGTCCTGAACTTGTACCTAGAACCAGTATGTACCTGACCTGGAACAGTCATACTGAAGTTAGATCTCAGATTCCCCTGCCCTCTTCTCCAAATATATTTCTCTTTCCATAGAGTATCAGATCATGGAATCTTAGAGCTAGATGGAAACTTGAAAATCATCTAGTCTTCCTTATTTTACAGATCAAAAAAGAATTTAAGTTCCAACTGAACAGTCTAACTGCTTTACATTTCATATAACTAGCTAAAAACTAATGCTTTAATTTTCCTTAGCACTTTCAAATCATTGAATTTCAGATTAGAAAGGGCCTCAGGGGGCATCTAGTCTGATGTGTGCTTGAACAAGAATCTGCCACACTACCTTATGCTAGATGTCATCTAACCCTTGCTTGAATATCTCTAGTCATTAGGTCACCCATTCTACTTTTTTTATCACTCAAGTTGTTAAAAATTTTTTCATCACTTCAAGCCTCAGTTTGTCTTTCTGTAGCTTCTACCCAAGGCTACCTCTACAATTTCTCTTATATCTGACCCCTTAAATCTAGTTATAAAGATACCACCTTCATTCAGACTTTCATCATCTCTTGCCCTATACTATTGCAAAAGCCTCCTTTTGCAAAAGGTTTCTTTGCTTCAATCCTATTACAATCCACCCTCCACACAGTTGCCAATGTTATTTTCCTTAAATGAAAATCTTACCACTCCATTCCCCTATTTGTTGAAATCTGATTTTTCTGATTGATTGCTCCTGATTTTACCATCTAAGGACAAGAAGGGAAGCCACATTCTAGCTAGTAAGCCTTCAAATATCTGAAGATAGCAATCACATGCCTCTTAAATCTTTTCCCCACCACAGGCTGAGCATTTCCAGTTTTTCAAACTCATCTTCTGTTGGCATAGTTATCTTATCAGTTTACTAGATACTAGATATGTTTGGTGCTTGAGCTGAATGTCTTCCTGCTATTTTTTCAGGGTCTAAATCTAGTCTTGTTTAGCAGCCTCAGGATATCTTATAATGATACTTTTACTTATTTTCAGCTCTTATGTTTTCCTGCATTTTTTCTTAATGTTGGTATTGTAGGCAGTAGATGGTATCAAAATAGAAGAATTTCATTGGAAAGTTGAGTGTGGAGTAGTTATTGCCCAAACAATTCCCCAATAGTCATTGGGTTGCCAGCCTGGTAGTCATTGGATTGCCAGCCTGGCACAAAATCATAGGATTTAGAACCAAAAGGGATCTTACTCCTCTCTGGGGCATATAAGCTCCTTCCTCTGTCTCCACCTTACCTTTACAGGGTTATTGTATATTGTTTTGTTTCATCCATATTAAGTTACAAACTGTCCTTTATTCTATTCCTTGTATCTGACATTCAATATCTTGTCTCCATGCTTTTCCCCAGGCTATCCTCTATTTCTCTTCATCTAACCTCCTTGATTCCTTCAAGGATCAACTCAAGTACAAACTCCTGCATGAAGCTTATTTCTGGGGACTTTGAACAAAAAGAAGAAAAGATTTTTGGAAGGTATATCATCTGTTTTCAAGAATTTTAAGGTCTATTGTTAGCTGGGAGAGGGATTTGGCTTGATCTGCTTGATCTCAGAGAGAAGTAGGCAAAAGGGATGGTATTGACAGAGACACTGATTTGGCCTCTAGGTAAGGACAAACTTCTTAATAATTAGACCCATCTAAAAGTAGAATGAACTACCTCAAGAGGCAGTCATTTCGGGGGCAGCTAGGTGGCACAGTGGATAAAGCACCGGCCCTGGATTCAGGAGGACCTGAGTTCAAATCTGGCCTCAGACACTTGACACTTACTAGCTGTGTGACCCTGGGCAAGTCACTTAACCCTCATTGCCCTGCCAACAACAACAAAAAAACCAAACAAAAACAAAAAACAAAAAAAACCAAGAGGTAGTCATTTTTCCCACACTTGAGGCCTTCCAAGGATGGGCAGCCATCTTCTAGGTAAGATGTACAAGGGATTCTCATTCAGGTATGGGTTGGACTAAGTGGTCTTGGGGGTCCCTCCCAACTCTGAGATTCTATGATTCTACAAGATAAGAATGCAATATTATCCTCGCTTCAGAGTCAAAGAAAGAGCAGTTATACAGATAAATGAGGTGCTGGGATTCAAGCTCCTTGGATAATAACAGTATTATCCCCCAAAGTATGATTTAAGAATTATGTCTCAAATGGGATTATTAGATGCATCTTTTATTCAAAAGATTTAATTTCCCTATTAATTCTAATTTACACATCAGCAAGTCCAGCCTCTTAGAACAGACCTAGCAGTTAAGTGCTCACTTCTAAGTCATTTGTAGGATAGAACAGAAAAACCTTTCTGCTGTATATTAAGTTGACAGTGTGACCCAAATATTCTTGGTGGTATAAAAAAGTCCTATTCATTCAGGATGCAACCAGAAAGTCAAATCATCATGTTGGAAATGAAAAGAGGCATTCTTTCCATCTTCTGGAGAGATCACAGCATGCCCAGTGTTCTCCTTTTCTTTTCTCCCTTTATGATGCTCACCAACACTGTCTAATTGTGCAGCCCTGATCATTTATCACATGGGTCTTGCCAAGGAGGGAAGGGAGGGGCTGTTTCTCTTGGTGATAAGGTGCCATTACTGCTTCCTGCAATCTGAAAATTACATAAAAATAGTAATAACTCCCAACTTTGTTTTTTGGCAGGGTGGGAAATTCAATGATATTTCAAATATATTTCAAAATAACTCAATTAAAAAAAGTTAATCTTCCTCCCTCTCTCCATGCTTCATATGAAAATAGTGCATTGATATCTTATTTTAAATATTTTTTCTTTCTCAATACCTGAAGGATATGCCGATGTAGCTCCAGCCTTCCCTACAGCTGGAATGTTCTCAGAAAATCATGATGATATAATCAAGGTTTTTATTACCCAAGTTTAAAAAATATAGGTATGAAAATTACTTTTCTTCTTTGATCTTATTTTATTGATGAAACTGTCTTGTTTCAACAGGTATATGCTGTTCTAGTTTTAAGGGTACATTTCATTCAGTTGCATTCAATTCAATTCATCTCAGTTCAATTCAATTTAATTCATTCCAGTCCAACAAGTATTAATTGAGAGAAGAATACAAGAAAGAAAAAGTGTATAAACCTCCTTCATGGTGTTGCATCTTTCTGAGTCTGCTCAGGAATCCCTCTTTGTTCCTTTTCATTAGTTCCATTAAAGTGACAGGTGGCCTGGAGGTTCTATGACTAATTACCTTGGAAACACTGGGGCAAGTGATTTCTCCTTCCTGGGTTTCAGGACCAGACTCACCCTAAGATGCTTTCCAGCTTAAAAGTTCTCTGGTTCTATGACTGGAGACAATTTGGAATGTCACAAAACCAAGAATGGGATAAAATATACTTGGGAGAAATGTCCAGGTTTCTGTTTCTACAGGGTTTTAGTTTTATCTCTCATAGGAAATTATTCTTTATTTCAGTTGTGATCAGGTTCCATTCTTTTCTTTTGGCATGCTTGGATTATTACAACTGTGTAAAATCCCCCTTTAGCTGTTATTTAAAACTACCTAATATTAGAGGAGAGTCTTTTCTTCTGGAGAATTAATTTTTCTATTAACTCTAAATTATGCATCGAGTACTCCTTCCTTTTACAGAGTAATACTAGTAGTTAAATGCTCACTTCCAAGTCAGTTTCAGGCCGGGACATTTATAATGGCTGATGTATTCAATTCAATTGAATTGTGCTAAGGCTGGTTATAGAAAGATTAAGTGCATAATCTTTGCCCTCATGGGACTTACAGTCTAATGAAAGGTGAGAATGCTGCAATGGGAAAATAACTATATTATCATGAAGAACAGCACAAGGTTCTGGGAATCTCACTAAATAGGTTTGTCATCATCAATTAGTCCATCATTTACCAAATTCCTACTATGTGCCAGGCACTCTGCTACAATGAATGAAACAATCTCTGGTTACCAGGAATTTATGTTCTACCATGGGATCACAAATAATAATAACTAACATTTTTCATAGCACATTAATGTTTAGAAAGCAGTTTATATACTTTCATTCAAACATCATAGACAATCTGTGAAGTAGGTACTGCGGGTATTATTCCCATTTTACAGATGAAGAAATAAAGGCTCAGAATGGTTAAATAGTTAACCCATGTTCCCCAAATTAACCAGTATTAGAGGTGGAATAGGAAACCAGGTCCTGACTTCAAGTCCACTATCTAGGTCATTTAAAAATATTTTAAAATTATATTTTATTTAAAAAAATTATCAAGCATTTATTTTCTCCCTATACCCTTCCCCAAGTAAAAACAAAACCATCATAACAAACATGCATAGTGCCCCCAAATTGTGTCAAATTCCTTGTGTTTAGTCCATGACCTCTGTAATCAGGTTGGTAACATTATTCATCAGTCTTCTGGAATCATGGTTGATTATTTCATTGATCAGGGATAACTAGAATGCTGTTCTTAGAATCAGGATGATTTAGGTTTATATTTGACTTTTCTCTCATTAACTGTGTGATCATGGGCAAGTCTTTTTACCTCCATGAGCCTCTGTTTACTCATCTGTAAAAATGGGAAAATAATACTCATACAACCTACCTCCTAGGGTTTGTGAGGCTCAAATGTGATCACATATGTAAAGTATTTTGGAAATCTTTGTTGTGGGGGGTGGAAAGGGGTCATCAATATGAAGGACTTCCAGTATGGAAACTCCCTTCATCAGTGCATAGTGGTGACTCATCTGTAATTTCTATATTAGTCTCTATTAGTGAGAATACCGAATCCCATGAAGTGGTCACATATATGTAGTCTCTGAAAGCTGCGTAGGGCACTGAGAGGCTAAGTGACTGGCTCATGGTCACTCAAGTAGTATGTGTCAGAGGATATCAGGCAACGTGAATAGTAACCTGGCCTTGGAGTCAGAAAGCCCTCCTGGGCTGCAATCCTTAAATCACTCTTGTATGTCAGCTACCTGGGGAGTGAGCACGGCTAATTTAAAATCCTACCTCAGACCTCTCTGAGCCTTAGTTTCCTCATTTGTAAAATGGGCATAATAAATATCCACAATACTTACCCCACAGGATTGCCATGAGGCTCAAATGAGATAACATACTTAAAGTGCTTTGTGATTTTCAAAGTGCTACATACTCTATATTCCATAAATACCTTAAACTTAACATGCCCCAAACTGAATTCAGAATCTTTCCCCCAAAACCCTCTCCTTCCAAACTTCCCTATTATTGTCGAGGACATTTCTCCCAGTCCCTCAGGTTCATAATCTATGGGTCATCCTTGACTCCTCACTCTCATTCAACCCTTCCCCCACTCCCTTTCCGCTGCATATTCAATTTGTTGTGGATTTTATCTTTTTATACAGGTCCCTTCTCTCCTCTGACACTGCCACCACCCTGGTGCAGGCCCTCATCACCTCACATCTGGACTACTGAGGTAAGCTGCTGGTGGGTCTGCCTGCCGCAATCCATCCTCTGCTTAGCTACAAAAGCGATTTTCCTAGAGTGAAAGTCAACCTCGTCACCCCTCTACTCGATCCCAGCAGCTCCCTGTCATGGGCAAGATTAGATACAAAATCCTCTGCTTGGTGTGCAAAGCCTTCCATAAACTGCCTCCATCCCAGTTTTCCAATCTTTTTGCACCTGACTCCCTGCTTTGTACCCTTCAGTCCAGTCAGCCTCCCTGCCGTTCTAAGAACAAGACTTGCCTCTCAAATCCAGGCATCTTCCATGGCTCTCCATCATGCCTGGGATGCTCTCTCCCTCCTCATCTCTGCCTTCTGGCTTCATTCAAGTCCCTGCTAAAATCCCACCATCTCCAGGCAGCCCTTCCCAATGCCCCTTAATTCTACTACCTTCCCTCTATCGATTATTTTCTCTTTATGCTGTATCCAGCTTGTTTGTATATATCTGTTTGTGTGTTGTCTCCCCCATTGGAAGGCGAGCTACTCAGGCCTTCTGCCTCTTTGTGTCTCCCCAATGCTAAGGACAGCTCCTGGCACATACATAGTAGGCACCAGATAGATTTTTATGACTGATAAATGTCCGTCATTGCGACTATGGTTATTACTGTTGCCATGCTGCCTTCTAGAAGCCGTAACTTAGAGGCCGAACCAATGCTGAGCCATGACATCATTTATCTTTATTAGAGTTTGTGTCAATAATCTGGGCTTGAAAGATGATGCTTCAGCAGTAACAAAAGCTCATCAGAATGCATAACTTGTACATCCATAACCTTCATGCAGAGCCTACCCTGAGCAAAAATGGGGAACAGCTGGAGCTTGTCAACAGCAGCCCTAGACCTCCTTTTCTGTACCTTCACCCACTTTAGTAGTATCCCTTGTCTCCCCAGCAGCTAAGCGGCATTGTAGGTAGAGTGCCAGGCCTGGAGTCAGGAAGACCCGAGTTCAAATGCAGCCTCAGACACTTACTAGCTGTGCGACCTTGGGCAAGTCATTTAACCCTGCTTGCCTCAGTTTCCTCATCTGTAAAATGAGCTGGAGAAGGAAATGACAAACCACTCCAGTATCTTTGCCAAGAAAACCCCAAGTGGGGTCATGAAGAATTGGATAAGACTAAAAAACTACTAAAGAAAAACTACAAATTTCTCTTCTCAGTTGCTGTTATGCTTTCTCTCTGACCTTTTCTTCTTGAAACCTGTTCTCAGGTAAGGCTATATTGTTAAACTTATTAAAATAAAAACAAAAAAAGAATGTTTATGTTTTAACAGCAGGAATGAAATGTAAGCCACAGAAATACATTTCTAATTATGGAATTTAAGGGATAAGGAAACCTGATGGGAGAGGGATGGTGGTAGGGGAAAGGCAAAAGTTCTTTCTAGTACCTTTGATATTTGACCCCGTAGTTGGCCATCTCTGGGTTAGGAGACTTAGGTACTGGTCCCAGATTTATCACCAGCACTGTTATCCCATTCTCTCTCTGGGCCTTAGTCTCCTTATTTAATAGCTCTAAGGTTCTTTTTGGACTTAAAATTGTGAACGTCTTACGGCTCCTGCTTTTAACACCAACTATGCTTTCCTTCACCTGTTAAGACAAATGTCATCTTCCATGAAGAATGGGGAAAAAAAAACAGGCATTTATTAAGTATCTACTATGTGTCAGGCACTGCGCTAAGCACTTCACAAATATCCTCAATCCTCACAACAACCTTGGGAAGTAGGTGTTATTATGATTCCCATATTACAGTTGAGGGAACTGAGGCATACAATAATTAAGTGACTTGCCCAAGGTGAAACAACTACTAAGTGTCTGAGAGAATTTGAACACAGGTTTTCTTGACTCTAGGCCCAGGCATTTTATCTATTGCAAAGCTAGATTACAAACCCCAGTGTGCTCTGAAGCCAAGGCTTCTTCAACTTTTTCCACTCAAGACCCCTTTTCACCAGAGAAATTTTTATGCAACCCAGGTATATAGGTATATAAAATAGGCATATGTAAGCTTTTACTATTACCAAAAATTTTGCAACCTCCACATTCACTTACTTGACCCCACATGGGGTCACAACCCACAGTTTAAGAAACTTTGTTCTCGGGGCAGGTAGGTGGTGCAGTGGAGAGAGCACTGGCCCTGGAGTCAGGAGGACCTGAGTTCAAAATCCAGCCTCAGACACTTGACACTTACTAGCCATGTGACCCTGGACGAGTAATTTAACCCTAATTGCCTCACCAAAAAAAAAAAAAAGAAAGAAAGAAAGAAAGAAAGAAAGAAACAAACAAACAAACAAACAAACAAACAAACAAACTTTGCTTGGAAGCAATCAAGAAACCATGCTATCTGGACTTTGTTTCTGGAGAGATAGATGTCTGAGTGTAGAGGATTGTGTTGTTGTTGCTGTTGTCGTCATCACAAGTGAAGAGACAGAAACCTGGGATTTGATTCAGGTCAAGAAGCATTTATCAAGTGCCTATTAGGTGCCAGGCACCACGTAAGCCCTGAGGACACAAAGGAAAGGAAAAACAGCCCCTGCCCTGAAGGAACTCAGGAATTAATGGGGGAGACAACGTGTGAGCAACTATGTACACACAAGATCCCTCTCTCTCACAGACACACACACACAAACACATATACATACATACATCTGCATATATATGATAAATTGAAGATAATTGGGGTGGGGGGGGAGAGAAGAGAATTCTGAGGAGTTGGGAATGGCCTCCTGGAGAAGGCAGGATTTTATCTGAGACTTGAAGAAAGCCCAGGAAGCCAAGAGGTGGAGATGAGGAGGGAGAGCAAGTGAAAATGCCCAGAGTTGGGAGGCGAAGGGTCTTAGGTGAGTTATAGCAAGGAAGAAAGTGTCATTGTGTGTTAGAGGACTTGGAGGCAGTAAAGTATAAGAAGACTGCAAAGGAAGAAATGGGCCAGGCTGTGAAGGTTTTTTGTGTGTGTGTGTGAGGCAATTGGGGTCAAGTGACTTGCTCAAGGTCACATGGCTAGTAAGTGTCAAGTGTCTGAGGCCAGATTTGAACTCAGCTCCTCCTGAATCCGGGGCTGGTGCTCTATCCACTGTGCCATCTAGATACCCCTTTGTGAAGGGTTTTAAGAGACATAGGATTTTATATTTGATGCTGGAAGTATTAGGGAACCACTGGGAGTTTATTGAATAGGGGAATGACGTGATCAGACCTGAATTTTAGACATTAACTTGATATCTTAGGGGAGGATGAGTGGGAGTGTGGAGAGACTTGAGGTGAGGAGACAAATCAGCAGCCTATTGCAATAGTTCAGGTACCAAGTGATGAGGGCCTGCACTAGGGTAAAGACAGTGTCAGAGGAGAGGAAGAGGCACATAGAGAGATGAAGGCAGAAATGATGAGTCTTGGCAAATAAGTGATTATAACAACTTAGCTGTAAACCTGGATGATTGGGAGGATGGTGGTACTCTTGATAGTTATAGGAATGCTAAGAAGAGAAGAGGATTTCAGGGGAAAGATTGTGAATACAGTTTGGGACATGTTAAATTTAAGGTGCCTATGAGATATCCAGTCTAAGATGTCCAGTAGTCAGCTGGAGATGTGAGATTGGAAGTCAGGAAAGAGGTAAGGGCTGGACAAATAGATTTGAGAATCATCTGTATAGAGAGAATATCTGAATCTTTGGGAACTGATGAGACGACCAAAAATAGCATATAAGAAGAGGGGACAGGATAGAAGAACCTCAGGGAATACACAAGGTTACCAGGAGGAGAAGGAGGAGGAGGAAGAAGAACAAACCTGCAACACAATCCTATGGAATAAAGATGAGATGTGGTATCTGGGGAGTCCTGAGTTGCCAAGAGTGGAAAGCCAAACCAGAGAGTAGGCATGATTGACTTCTGGGTGGGCTGCCGGCTATAAGGAAGCAGCAGAGCTGTAAAGAATGGTATAGCTGCAATGTGGTCCAAGTGACAAGGCTCACAGCTGCCAAGACGTTTTGTTATACCCTCAGCTTTGCTGGTGGGAGCCTAGATAAAGGGGAGACCCTCTCTTTACTATGCTGGAGTACAGGAAAGTGGGATTGAATTCATTTAGAGAATGTTTGCTGAGAAGATTTCTAATGTTGATTTCATTCTTTTGTTTCAATTACATACTTTTATTCATTTTATGCCATGGTTTATATAGTTCTTTTTTACTATGATAAAAAAACCACATCTAGATCCAAGTTGACTTTAGAGTTTTCCCAGTTTCACACAGGGTTAGGGGCCTAAGGTTTACATTTTGTACAAATACTCCACATTAGCCCCAGAAATCCAGGATCCACTTCAGAGTGAAGTGGAAAATGTACTACACATACAATAGATTTCATTACATTGGCCAACTCAAAGGATGAAATTTAAAATTAAACTTTTCCCAGGGATTGGATATATATGATATATTTCCCAAGACAAACTCTGAAATAACAACTGTTCTGAAACTAATTTTTTTACATGATGCTTCCTTTAGAGACCAACCTTTGGGATACATTCTTGTAATAAAGGCTGGCTCTAGTGAATTCCTTGGACATCATTTTTTTGAAAAGCTAATAACTCAGGCTTGTGACAGGGTTTCTGAATCTGCTGCCCTATATGTGCATCTTTTATCCTGTGCAGAAGACCCAGCACAGGAGAAATAACAGCATTGTTGAGACCACATTTCTCATTTCTAGTAAATAAATCAGAATCTGTGGTTAAATTAAATCAAGGAAGATCTCATTAGTCACTTGTGTCCTGCAGTTTCGAGTTTCTCATCTGAGCATGTCAGGTTTGGGAAAATGAGGGCACCAGAGGCCACAGACTGAAACGTGTGACATTTGCTTGGATACAGTGCTTAAAAGTGCAGACGCTTTTCTGGTAAAAGGCAAAAACAAAACCTCTGGAAATGTAATTAGATAAGCACATTGGCTGAAATAAAAAGACAGAACACTTTTGTGCTTCCTTTGTTAAGCAGCCAGCTTGAAACCAGTATCTGCAAGCCTCTCTTTCTCCCTTTTATGATAATGATGACTCACACATAAAGGACTTTAAAGTACTCAGAGGGTTTCCTTTACATCAGCTTACACTAATCCTGTAAAATAGATAATTCAGGTATTACTAGATGCAGGTAATAAGGAAAATGAGAGAGGTTTACATAGGGAAACAGAAGCTAAGCAAGGGTATGACTACCACTTGACCACACCGGGGGCAGCTTTCAAAGGCAAGAGTCAAACATGCCTGACTCTAAGTCCAACATTCCAGCCACTCACCTGCACTGCCTCTCATTCCAGTAGAGTGTAAGTTCTCTGAGGGGAGGTGGTGTTTTTAGTTTCTGGCTTTGTATCTCATACCTAGCAGAGTGTCATACCTAAGTGCTTGATACATTGAATTAAATAGGATTCTATAAATGGTAGGAAAATGTGAAGAATTGTTGCCATACTCAAATATTCAAATGAAGCTATGGTTGAAATGATTTAGAAGCTCCCTCCACCGACGTAGATTGCAACCCTTCCATGCTTGACCATCCCATAAGTTTGTATCCTCCTCTAAGTTCAATGTGCTAGAGAATTTCTTTGTATTCTTCTGGCAGTGCAAAGGTACTATTGAGACACTTGGGATGTCCACCTATTATCCCTCACCTTCAATACATGACTATCTCATCTTCTTTTCCTATTACGTGATTCCTTGATGACCTCTTTTTTTCTCAGTTCTTCTTTGGTATATATGTCACAGTCTGTTCATACCCACCATGCACCTCTCTATTGCCTTCTATTTAATATGCATTTTATGTCTTTAGATGCTGTTGAAATCATGTGTCCATTATTATATGAGTAGTAGATGATATTAAAATGATGGGTCTTTTTTTAATGGGAAGCTTGGGGTCCTTAAAGTACCTTTGCAATTTCCCAAAGGAAACCTATCCCACTCTTCTCCTGATCAACTCTGAGCCCAAATTGTTCTCCATCTATATTGTCTGTGTCTGATTTATATACACATCCACACACATGTGTCCTTTGCATACATGTATGTATACATATATTTATATACATGCTACAATCTTGGAGAAAGAGCTTCTTCTTCCACTTGGTTTTTCCTGTGTGAATGGACCCAGATATCTTGAGAATGATCTCTACTAGGAGGCTGTGTAATTTTGGGGGAATTAATTCAATCAGCCAAATGTAATCCTCAGATCGGATCATTTGGAGGACCTTATCTTCCACAAGGAATCCTTCTTTAACTGGAATCTCCTCCATCACAATGGAAAACACCGTTAGGAGAATGTATCTGCATGTTTGATGCATTGCCTGATATTTATAATTAGAAGGTCACTAAATGGGATTTTTTTTCTGTTCTTATCACTCTCAAGAACTGTTGAAAAATACATGGGGGACACCTTGTAAAAGATTCTTTAACGTTTCATTTTGTTTATCAAATCAAATACTCTTTTAGAATTAAAAAATAAACAAAGAAATTTTATGTTTCCTACGTCTTTTAGTTAATTGTGAAATGGTAAAGATAAGCTCCACTGCTGAATATTGCTTATGAAAAAAACCTGCTTGTTCCCTACTAATGTCTTCGTTGAGGATGCTTTTAACTCATCTATAGATGACACTCAGAGATTTTATTTAGCAGGAAGAGTATTTATTGGTGTTCTCTGGGCTTTTTTCTTATTAATGAGATTTGAGAATTTTCATGCTTTTGCTATCTTTCTTCTATTTCAAATATCTTGTATGTTGGTCTCTCAACAACTTCATTATTGTATCACTTCTAGCATGGATTTTCTCTATATATACTTTATCCAATCCAAATGATTTTTACCATTTTTTCTCTTTAGTGGCAGAGTTCCAGTACGTTTATAGGAGAGGTAAAAATTACTCTGAATGAAAAATATCCAAAACAAATTCCTGTGTTGACCATATCTGAAAATTGCCTCTCATTCTGCATATTTAATCCATCACTGTTCTCTCAGGAGGTAGCTTCTCTGTGCAGCATTAGATAGAATCCATCTCTACTAACCATCCTCCCCACCCCAAGTTAGGTTGGAGTGCTTGGCTTTTGGAAACCATGCTCCCATGACCATTTGGATGCATAATTGTTGCCCTCTTCCTATGCCCCTGCTAGATGTCATGGCCTGAGAAAAGAAAGGTCACCAGGACCTTAAGATAATATCTATTTCTTTTACCTTTCTTTTTTTTTTGGTGGGGAAATGAGGGTTAAGTGACTTGCACAGGGTCACACAGCTAGTAAGTGTCAAATGTCTGAGGCTGGATTTGAACTCAGGTCCTCCTGAATCCAGGGCTGGTGCTTTATCCACTGTGCCACCTAGCTGCCCCTAAAAGGGTTTTTCTGTCAAGGCTAGAGAGTCCTGGACTAATCCATTGGCAGATTAAACAAGAATTGGCACCTTGGTAACCCAGTTGGTAGTGGAGACAGGAATTCCACTGTAAATGTTTCCTTAATAACACGATTCACTTGTGTAACTAAAGATTGTTTTCTTTAAAATCCTATTAATTTTCCTCTCAGTGATCTTGGGCATGGGCTATTACATTTATCACAAGAGGGACCCTTGTAATTTAGCAATGTGTAATGAATCAGTGGCAAAGTTTGACCTTGTGGGCAACAATGGAAAATCAAGGCCAAAAGAGATGAATCTTTCCCACAAACCACTTAATGAGGTCAAACAATCCCTTCTTTACAATAGATTAATACATTTCAGATTTATTTTGTGCTTTCCTTCTCTTGACATGGGCACAAATGAACTTCCACAGTAAATATCATCCATGATCACTAATGGAAAGGAAATTAATTTTGGAAGACCAGAAAGGAGATGCCAGAAACAGGGGTGGCCAATGATTGCTAAGTTCATCTAAAGTTCAATTCCTATTACTGCTTAAATGAAGTTTGCAGAACACTGTCCTATCAGACTCAAGTTTGATATAGTACTTTCACAGATGTACCTTGGAGAAATTGCTGATAATGCTTTTCACCATCCATTAGCGAGTCCCTTGGGTGATTTGGGCCCTAACTTGGGAGGGTTGTCAAAGGAGCTGCTGCTCACTTTCAAGCTGACAGTTTGGTGACCCCCAGTGGCAACATCAATGGCCTATTATTCTGCATGCTTTGAAAGCTTCAGGAAAACATGCCTTCAGCATGGAGCTAATTGGTATTCCTTATCTGATCTATTTTCTCTGCTCCCCAAGATTCTGGAGTGGGCTGCATAAATTTTCAACCTCCTTTTGCTATAATCTTTCCCATACTGCCTTCCTGGATTAATCCCAGCCTACCATGATCTTTCTTTTCCCTAAATTCCTAGCTCACTTAAAGTTTGCACTATGCAAAATCCTTATTGATGTATTAGTATTAGTCACTGGTGGCTCAGGTGCCTCCCAAAGACTCTGGGTTCACATGTACTGGGTTTGATTTTGGGGACTTGATCCCAAAAGAATAATTTGTACTCTCTAGTTCATTGGTCCCACCTGGTGTTCTCCATGGAAATCTTTAAAATAAAGATTAATTCAAGTTCATGTCTAGGTTTCCTCAATTATAGGTGACAAGGACCCCAGTAATGGAATAGACACTTAGTGTGCTAAATGCATTTTGGATATGGGGCAGACATTATTTAACCCTCATCAAAAATGCATAAGACACAAAGGACTCACTGGAGTTCTGGTATAGTTTGTTTCGCCAAATGTGGATAACAGGCTCCAGAAGTTCTCCACTCAATGTACAATGTGTGTATTATACATTGAAAGAGCCTTTATTTGACCAATGCCAGAAAATGCATAAAACTCAAAGGATTTTCAGAAACCCAGGAACAAATGCATAAACAAAGCATTCAAATTCTGTAGTTCACTTAGACTCCCCATAGAAGATAAAGATGCTTTGGGGGCTGTTTAGCAAATACTTCCTATTCACCTTCCAGCAGGACTCAGAGCATGTTGCAGCAATACCTTGCAGACCTGCCAGTGTTCAGAGCCTCTCCTCTCCTTCTGCCCCACCGTGATATAACTCCAGTCAACCATCTTCTTAGGCCACTTTGGTAAAATGCACAATGTTGAGGAAATTACTCTTTAGGAGGTCTGAGTCCAAAGTACTCAGGAATTCTCCGTCTCTTGAGAATTCTTAAAGTAGTATTTCCTGAACCTGGGATTACCCATGAGGTAAGTCCCAAGACTGGGAAAGTCCACCCCAGTGATCACTTGTTTTTCCCTGTGCTTAGGAAAGGAACCAAAGAGGCAGCCAGGAGCCTGGGGTTTAGGACCCCAAGCTAGCTGGACAAGCACATACTGTTCTCCATGTGTTTTCCTGCAAGTCACTGTTTTCTGCCCCAGGGGTGGGTGGTGAGTGGGCATGGGATGGGGCAAAGGAATTCCTTCCCCATTCCACTTTTTCTGAAGTTCAATCTGAAAGCCCAAAGGTGGACCATTGCATGGGTCTATTTGTATAGATAATGGGAAAGGGTATGAAGGATTTCAAGCTGGCCTCCCAAGCAAAAGACAAAGGAGAAGTTCACAATGGGCATGCAACATATGTTACTTTCAGGGTGATTGATGAGGGAGTTCTAGATGAACTCAATCAACCCGATTAAGTTTTAAGGTTACTGTTCGGTATCAACTGAACAGCATCTTCCAATAGGAATTTGCATATGTCCATTGGATTCATGGTGATTAATTCCCAATGAGTGGCTGACTGAAGGTCAGACATCTTTCTTTGTGGTCTATAAAAGCAAGATCATTTTTCTCACCCTTCATAACTCTCTTTTTATCCTTTCTCTTATATCTTTTGGAGCAAAGCTGCTTAAACTGTGGGTTGTGACCTCATATGGGGTTGTTTAACTGAATGTGGGGATCATGAAAAATTTGGCAACAGTAAAAGGTTGTGTGTACCTATTTTATGTCCATATATATTTGGGGTCATATAAAAATTTCTTGGGTGAAAAGGGGTCATGAATGGAGAAAGCTTAAGAAGTCCTGCTCTGGGGGTAGGAAAGGGAGAGCTGTTTTCCCCTTCTTCACTCCCCAGGAATAGTAATGGTGACTTACGGCAGAAGCACATGGCATTGTTTCAGTTCTGGTCTATACAATTGACCAAAAAGCAAAATCTATTTTAAAGTGGACACAATTCTATTGTTAATGTTTTCTGGGGCTTAATGGTACATTGGGTATGATAGAGGTCACATGATAACAAGCATACCCTTTGTAAATACCTAGATTATCCAACTCTCAACAAGGGAATGGTATAAAAGGCATGATTAGCTCTTTAAAACAGAAAATGATTTTAATGTGATAAAAGCCACTCAACTCTGTGTGTGTGTGTGTGTGTGTGTGTGTGTGTGTGTGTGTGTGTGTGCACGTGTGTGAAGAGGGGGCAGATTTTGAATTCCCTAGGTAGAACAATCCCAGATTCTTGTCATCTTGCCAGAGAAGGGAGATTTCCTGGCAAACACCATCTTTGGGGTTTCCCTTATGGGTAACCCCAAATTCAAGAGTTCTTGCATTTTTTGAGTTCAGGGACCAGAACTTCTAAAGAGTGGACTTCCTGATGCATTATGCTGCTTAGAGAAGGAAGAAGACAGTCCATGGAGTCTACTCTTTTTCCTGCTCATTATTTTATTTGGAGGACAACACTAGTGCATTATACAAATCATAA
This sequence comes from Dromiciops gliroides, assembly GCF_019393635.1. Classification (NCBI taxonomy): domain Eukaryota; kingdom Metazoa; phylum Chordata; class Mammalia; order Microbiotheria; family Microbiotheriidae; genus Dromiciops; species Dromiciops gliroides. The sequence continues at coordinate 317,540,806 of NC_057862.1, read as the reverse complement.
AGGTCCAGTGGAAAGGGTGTTGTTTATTTAGCACCTTCCAAGGGATTTTTACCTTTTGGGAGAGTCTAAACCACAGTGATACCAGGAGTCTTACAGGGATTTTGTAGGACTCCAGAAATTACAGAGGGTTGTCCCAATAGCAACCTTGTTTCATTCCCTTCCGGGGAGAACAGATGAGCTATTTGAATGCTTTATGTTTTTGAATGAGTTCATAAGTTCTTGTGATTCTTGGTATATCATGGATTTTTAAAATTAGGATAAAGCAAAGACTGTCCCATTCCAAATACTTTTTGGTTAACTGAGTGCCTGAGTACACTATTACCCATATTAAGAGAAATCAGGACACAAATTATAACTAAACTTGTATGTGGTGGGTTTTCATGTGTTAACTACAAGTGAGGGCAGTGAGCGGAAAAAAAAAGTAATGGACCTTCTTGGGGTCAGGGAATTAATCAGCGTGAGTTTGAAGGAACTGAGTCCCTGGACAGACAATGAGTCACAGGTTACTTTATTAACCAAGAAATGAAAGAGAAAAATGGCATGTAGGTATCTGGTAGCAAGCACAATGAATAGAGCACTAGTCTTGAATCCAGAAGACTTGAGTTCAAATCTGGACTCAGACACTTTCTAGCTGTGTGACTCTGGGCACGTCATTTAATCGTTGTCTGCCTCAGTGACTTCAATCGTAAAATTGGGATTATAACAACACCTCCCTTACTGGGTTGTTGGGGGGGTATAAGATGACATACTATTTGTATTTTTTAATTTAAAAAAAATTAAGGGCAGCTAGGTGGCACAGTGGATAAAGCACCAGCCCTGGATTCAGGAGCTCCTGAGTTCAAATCTGGCCTCAGACACTTGATACTTAGTAGCTGTGTGACCCTGGGCAAGTCACTTAACCCTCATTGCCCCCCTCCCCCAGTTTTTTAAAATTAAATTTAAAAATTAAAAACATTGTTAAATGTATTTTTTTGTGAGGCAATTGGGGTTAAGTGACTTGCCTAGGGTCACACAGCTAGTAAGTATCAAGTGTCTAAGGTCAGATTTGAACTCAGATCTTCCTGACTCCAGGGCCGCTGCTCTATCCACTGCGCCACCTAGCTGCCCCTTTAAATGTATTTTTAAAAAATGCTTAGTATAGTGCCTGGCATGCAGTAGGTACTATATAAATACTTATTTCCTTCCTTTTCACTTCCTCCATATAGAATATCAACAGAGAGGTATGTAATGAGAAAAGGAAGTGGGTCAGTCATCTAGTAAGATCAAAGAATAACTGGACAGCCCATGTGCTATACAGTGATACATAAAAGATACACACGTACATACGTACATACATATAGGTATAAATATAAGAGAAAACAAACTAGGTGGATCCCATGAGATTTCTGAGAGGATATAAGCAGTAGTCATCGTACCATTGGAGAGTGTACCTATATTATTGAGCTCACAAATGCATGCAATTTCACAGTACTCATTTCCTGCAACAGATGCTGAATACACTTTACTATTATCTTTATAATAGTGTTCTTGCTCACATTTACCATGAACCCTACAATAAGAGGTAACCAAGTGTCTCATGGAATGATTCTTCTTTTTGATTTTTAGGGTATAATTTCCCAGAAACAGTTTTCTACTCTTTGTCCACTGGCTCTTCTTCCTTTCCTCTCACTGCTCAACCCTTTGCTCAAACCCTTAGTTTATGACTCTTATCACTCATGTGAACTTACTCTCTCCAAAGTTACCAATTATCCCTGAATTGCCAAGTCTAATCGCCTTTCTTCAGTTCTCATCCTTATCGATTACACTATTGACCACCTTCTCTGGATTTTTATGACTTTGCTTTTCCTTGGCTCTTATCTTATCCATCTGCCTACTCCTTCTCAGGCTCATTATCTATTATCCATATCCCACCCCCTACCTGCACCATTCCCCAAAAGATAGAGATCTTAATAGCTATTTTTAAAATAGCTATTTAAAACATCATGTATAATATGATATACTATATTGTATATTTATTAATTATTGATATATCTTGGATACCAAGACCTTTTCAGACAAATTCAATACTAAGATTTTTTTCATTGGCTCACTTCTCTTCTTATCATATATATATAATATATGTATATGTATATTTATATAAATGTTGTCTGTGAAGAAGCTTTTCAGTTTCAAATAATGAAAGTTATCTTGTTTATCTTTTGCAATTGTTTCTATCTTTTGTTTGGTTAATAATACATTTTCCAGTAGCCATGAGGGTATATGATCTGTTACTCTTCTAATTTTTAAAAATAATATGCTCTTTAATTTTAAGGTCACATATACATTTAGAATGTATTAGAACATGGAGTAAGATGCTGGCTTAAGTCTAATTTTTTTCAGACTGCTTTCTAGTTTTTTTTAGTAGTTTTCATATGTAGGAAGTTTTCCCTAGGTTATTAATTCCCCTCCCCCACTTTATCAAATACTGGATTATTGAGTTCTATTGTTTCTGGAGTCTAATCTATTACATTGATCCATCTTTCAATTTTTTTAGAGTAGGAAGATTTTTATCTATCTCTCTATTTATTCATCTATTTATTATAAAGTAATAAACATTTTATTTATAGTTTTGGATTCCATTTTTTTGTCCCTCCTTCCCTTACAGCCTCAGGGAGGTCAGTCTGTGTTCCATCAATATCAGTTCTTTCTTTGGAGGTGGAGAGTATGTATGTTTCATCAATAGTCCTTTAGGATTGTCTTGGATCATTGTATTGCTAACAATAGTTGTCATTCACAGTTCTTCATCAAACAATATTGCTGTCTCTGTGCACAATGATCTCTTGGTTCTGCTCACTTCACTCTACATCAGTTCACACAAGTCTTTACAGGCCTTTCTGAAATCATCCTGCTTGTCATTTCTTATAGCACAATAATATTCCATCACCATCATATGCCACAGCTTGTTTAGCCATTCCCCAATTGATGGGCATTCCTTTGATTTCCAATTCTTAGCCACCACAAAAAGAGCTGCTAGAAATATTTTTGTGCAAATCATCTCTCAATTTTAATCAATACTACATAGTTTAGATGACTTCTGCTTTATAATATAGTTTGAGGTCTAGAAGCATTATTCCTCTTTTATTTCTACTTCTTATCTTCATTTCCCTGGATATTCTAGATCCTTTGCTTTTTCAAATAAATTTTGTTATTATTACTTTCAAGTTTTATAAAGAATTACTTCAGTATCTGGGTTGGTAAAGCATTAAAGTTGTGGTGCAGTGGATAGATTGCCAGGCTAGAATCAGGAAGACTCATCTTTCTGTGTTCAAAGCAAATCTGGCCTCAGACACTTACTAGTTGTGAACCTTGGTCAAGTCACTTAACCCTATTTGTCTCAGTTCCTCATTTTTAAAATGAGCTGGAGAAGGAATTGGTAAAATCACTCCAGTATCTTTGCCAAGAAAGCCTTAAATGGGGTCACAAAGAGTCAAATACTACTAATTGACAAAAACAGCAACAAAATGAGCATGATATTTGTCTTGCAAAAGGATTCTGGTAAGGTTCTTTCCTAAATTTTGAGAATAATTTATGAAGTATGGAAAATAACTGTTAATCTACCAGGAACAAGAGGTTTTTTCCCCTTTGGTAGTTAATGTATAGTTAGATCTATTTTCTCCCCTGAGATAGGGTTATTTAAGATCTATCTGTTCTCTGATAATTTGAGTATTTAAAACAAAATTCCTGATGGTATTCCTCTGTTTCTTTCGTGTTCTCAGTTTTGTTAGCATATGACTATATATGATATATTCTGATTATTCTTTTTTATTTCTTCTGGTTTTGCTGTGATTTTACCTTACTCATTTGCTATTTTATTGATTTGATTTTGATTTAATCAGATTAGCTCAGGGTTTATTATCAATTTTATCATTTTTCCAAAGAACTAACTTTTAGTTTTTATAGATCATTTTTATGTTTTCATTTAAAATTTATCTATTTCCTCTCTAATTTTTAATATCTCCTCTTTAGTGCATATTGTAGATTTGTTGCCTTTCTAATTTTAAAATGCATATTTCAAATTGAAACAACTCTGAGGTATCACCTCACACCTATCAGAGTGGCAAATATAACAAAAAAGGGAAATATTGGATGTTGGAGGTGATGTAGGAAAGCTGGGATGCTAATCCACTGTTGATGGAATTGTGAAAAGATCCAACCATTCTGGAGAGCAATTTGGAACTATACCCAAAGGGCTATATAACTGTGCATACCCTTTGATCCAGCAATACCACTGCTAGGTTTGTATCCCAACGATATCCCCCCCTCCAAAGAGAAAAAGACCTATTCATACAAAAATATTTATAATGGCCCTTTTTGTGGTGGCTAAGAATTGGAAATCAAAGGAATGCCCATCAATTGGGGAATGGCTAAACAAGCTGTGGCATATGATGGTGATGGAATATTATTGTGCTATAAGAAATGACAAGCAGGATGATTTCGGAAAGGCCTGGAAAGACTTGTGTGAACTGATGTAAAGTGAAGTGAGCAGAACCAAGAGAAAGTTGTGCACAGAGACAGCAATATTGTTTGATGAAGAATTGTGAATGACTTAACTATTGTCAGCAATACAATGATCCAAGACAAGCTCAAAGGACTATTGATGAAACATACTCTCCGACTCCAAAGAAAGAACTGATAATGGGGGCAGCTAGGTGGCACAGTGGATAAAGCACCAGCCCTGGATTCAGGAGGACCTGAGTTCAAATCTGGCCTCAGACACTTGACACTTACTAGCTGTGTGACCAGGGCAGGTCGCTTAATCCTCATTGCCCCACAAAAAAAAGAAAGAACTGTTATTGATGGAACACAGACTGAAGCATGCTATTTTAAATTTTATTTCATTTTCCCTTTTATTTAAGTTTGCTTATACAAAATGACAAACATGTTAATGTTTTATGTAATCGTGTATATATATATATATATATATATATATATATAAAACCCATATCTGATTGCTTATCAACTCAGGGAGGAGGGAGGGAAGGGAAGGAAGGGAAGGAGGGATAAAAACTGGAACTTGAAACTGTAAATAAAAATGTTTACTACTTTAAAAATGTATATTCAGTTCATTAATTTTCTCTTTTTCTATTTTTTCAGTGTACAATTATAAGGATATGATTTCCCCCCTGAGGATTGCTTTAGCTGCATCCCAGAAATTGTTTTATCCTTATCATTTTCTTTTATATGATTGTTGTTTCTATGAATTGTTCTTTGACCCACTTATTATTGAAGATTTCATTGTTAAGTCTTCTTTTGTTTCTGGTCTGTATCTTCTGTTTGTGGGTTTGTGGTGCCTGAATCAATTTCTATTTTTATTTCATTATGGTTTGCAAAGGATGTATTAATTTTCTTTCTTTTTACATTTGTTTCCCATATCTCTGTGTCCTGGTACATGACAATTTTTAAAAAGTTCCATATGGTTAAGAAAAATACATATATTCTTTCACTATCCCATTTAGAATATGCTGTAAGTCTTTAAACCTGTTACTCCAAAAATTTGTAAAATTCTATATTTTCCCTATTTATCTTTCTCTTAGACTTATGCAAAACTAGTACAGTGATGTTGAACTCTCTTGTCACTATTGTGTTACTGTCTATGTCTTCTTGAAGTTCAAATGATATTTTATTATGAACTGGGATCCTAAGGGATTTGGATCATATAAATTAATTAGTGATATTGGTTATTGTGTATGGTTCCTTTCAGCTACTATTATTTCTTTATCCCTTTTAAAGTTTTGAATGCTTGTTTTTGTTTTGTCTGATAGCATGATGGCAACTTCTGCTCTTTCGAATTCACTTGATGTATAGTCATTTTTTTCCCCATCCCCTTAGTTTTATTTTGTGTATTTTTGTTTTTATAGGCAACAAATTATAGGATTTTGTTTTCTTGTTCAATCTGTTGACTTTTTTGCTTTATTGGATTGTTTTAATCCATTTATATTCACAGTTATGAGTTAATATTTTCCTTCTTTTGTCTCTAAAATTATTTTTATTAAGTTTTATTAAGTTAACATTTTCCTCTTCCGATGAAAACACAGTATCGTTTTACTTCAGTTACTTTACTTCATTTTTTAAAGGTGATCCTGTTTCTATTGGCTCTCTCTCCATAACCCTTCATTCCTTCCTCTTGTTTGTTATCCCTTTTCTTTGAGGGTTTTGTTTATTAGTTCCTTTTTTCTCCTCCTTTTGTCTGGTTACATTTTTCTTTTCACTCTTTTTTCCTCCCAGTTGGTCAAGTTCTCCTTTTCTTTCCTGACTTTCAGATAGTTCTGTTCATTAGTTTTTTAAATTGTATTTTTGTACCCATTTCCAGAAAGGATTTCTTTCACTTGCATAATTATCCATCTTCTATTTCTGTTTATGCTGGACCCTTATTCTCTTATTGACAATCCTCATAATTATTTGGTTTCTCTCTTTCCTCTATATTCTTCATGAAAACAGAGTTTCCAAGGCAATCCATTTTAGATTCTCCTTTCTTGGGGCTTTCTGCCATTGCCTTGTAGGGCTTGCTTCTATGGCTTTCCTTTTTTACACTGTGCCACACTCCCCGAACAATGCCAATTATTGCAGATGTCAGAGAGGACACTGTCCCATGTTAGCAGCCCTCCCACACTACTTATTATCTATGCACTCTCTTGTTGACCTTTATTTCTATATTTGCTTGGAAATCTCCTCCTTATGTCCATGTTCTCTCACTCTTCTTGATACCAGTTACATTTCTATTTTGGAGAGGTTTGAGAGGCTTAGTCTGCCATCTTGTTGCTCACCAGATTTTGGCAAATGTAGGAACATGCTGCTCCTCAATGGCTTGCTGGTTGGTCTCTCCACTCTAGCACATCCTCTCCTTGGCTTCCATAGTGACCTTTCTAAAGCTCAAGCCTAACCATATAATACCTTTACTCAGACTTCTGTGGCTCCAAATCATCTTCAGGATCAAATATAAAGTCCTCTGTTTGGCATTCAAAGCCCTTCACAACTTGGACCTCTTTCTTATATCTTATTCTCCCCAAAGTACTCTCTGGTCCAGCGACATTGATCTCCTTGCTGTTCCTCAAACAAGACACTCTATCTGCTGAGTCTGAACATTTTCACTGACTGTTCCTCATGTCTGGAATGCTCTTTCTCCTCATCTCTGCCTCCTGGCTTTCCTGGTTAAATTCCCTCCTTGATTCTAGTTCTTTCTTTCCCTCTGTTAATTATCTCTAATTTATCCTGTACCTAGCTTATTTGTACCTGTGTTTGCATGGTACTTCCCCCTTTAGACTGTGACCTCCTTGAGGACAGTAACTGTCTTTTACCTTTCTTTGTATCCACAGTGCTTAGCACAGTGCCAGGCACATAGTAGTCACTTAAGAAAAAAATTTCAACTGATTGACGCTCACCTAGTAAGCATTATGTGGAACCCCCAAAGCTTGGTTTCACAAAAATTGACTTGGCTCTTTGGGTAGATGTCATTAGACCTTCTGTAGCATACATGTTGAAATGCTCTTCCTAAAGAGATTCCTTTTTCACAGATCAGAAGGGTTAAGGAATAAGGACCTGGAATGCTATGTACCAATTCAGCACCATGGACATGTGATCGGCAGGCTGTGAGTATATAACAGCAGCTACTGACTGCATTGGGACAATCCTATTTAACCTAAAAGAAGTCTAGGGTGGGTTACAGATTTTGAGTAGGATGGGACCTTAGAGATGTAACCTAATACTTGTTTTTACAGGTGATGTATGGAGGTCTAAAGGCATTTTGACTTTTCTCAGGTCACACAAGTAATAAATGGAAGAGCTAGAATAGTAACCTAAATCCTTCAATTCTAAAACCAACCTTCTTTCTAGTATGTACACTACCTGTCAAGAAGAATTACAATGGAATTTGGATCCAGGTATAAAGAATACAAGTGACTGGCCGAGCAAGGAGATAGTGTGGTACAATGGCTCTGGAATCAAAGGACCTGGGTTCAGATGCTGCCATTGAGGATTACAAGCTGTGTGCTCATAGGCAAGTCACTCAACTTCCTTGAGCCTCAGTTTCCTACTATGTAAAACGAAGGAGTTGGACTAGATGGCTTTTGATATCCCTTTTAGCTCTGGACCTATGGTACTGTCATCTGACACTTTAAAAACCTGGCCAATGGTTTACTCTTTTATAGCCAATGAATTGCCACTGATTGGGAAAATGATATGACTGAGAAATCAACAGATAAAGAATATTCTGAATGGCACTAGTTTTTAAGATCCGTAAGAGCGTGTTCTGACTCTTAGCTAAACTTTCTATTGCCTACCACAGCTGCATGCAATAAGTTTGGGATCTCAGAATCTCAGGATCTCAGAATGCCAGGGTTAGAGTGGGCCACAGAGATCACTGAGTCCATACTTGCTCAAGATTTTTCTTTACAATATACTCGGCCAGTGGTGAGTCAGTCTTTGCTTAAAGACCTTCATTGAGGTGGGGACCTAATAAACTTTCTGTAGCTGCTCATTTAATTTTAGGATAGATCTGATTCTTAAGCACTTTTTCATTACCTTGAGTCTAAATCTGTCTCTGTTAGTTTCACCTTTCGCTCTCAGTTCTGCTCTCTCAGATCAAGCAGAAAGCACCAAATCCCTCTTCCACATGACAGTCCTTTGGGAAAAATGATTATTTCTCTCTTATATTAATAACCAATTATTGAATTAGGACTAAGGTTTTCCCCCTTCTATTTTTTTTGGTGAGGCAATTGGGGTTAAGTGACTTGCCCAGGGTCACACAGCTAGTAAGTGTCAAGTGTCTGAGGCCGAATTTGAACTCAGGTCCTCCTGAATCCAGGGCTGGTGCTCTATCCACTGTGCCACTTAGCTACCCCCTCCTTCTATTTTCTCAATCCCTGTATCTATTCAGTCAGTCTTTGAATGGCAGGGCTGATCAAGAGTTGAAATTGTGGACAGATGTACTCCCCTGGAAAAACTTAGATCTGATCAAAAGGTAAAGAGATTCTAGTCCGGTGAAATCTGGCCCATTGTGGTCAGACAAGTCTGGGTGGAAGTGGATTACCCCTTTTTGTCTATATTACCCTAGATGTGGTGGTGTAGGTGTAGATAAGTCTCTGACAAAGGCTAAGCAATCAGTCACATCCCCTGGGTCCTCATTAGAGTAATAAGCCAATTTCTCATTATAATATTCATTCTCTCATTACTTATTAAGCAATCAGAGTTGATTTCCACCCTCAGGACGATCCACTCTTCTGTGAAAATATTTTTGATGACTAGCTTAAATCTGGGGGGCCTAATCTGTGGATGAATAATCTTTCTGAGTGGAGGACTAATCTGGGGACTGTTGACTGACTGGCTATCTGACTTCGTTAATTTAATGTGGGCCGTTGATAAAGTTCCACCACACTGCTCCCAAACTGATAGACTAAAGATTAAGAAGCCTCTTAACTAAATAATCAAAGCAGAGTTTATTTATGAGATGCTATTTAAAATTAAGAATACAGGAAAATAAAATGTACAACCTGACTGCTTTCCTGTGGTCTCTTTCCACTGTGTCTCTTTCCCACCTGCTGGGCTTCGAACTTCTTGAATACAATAAGGGCCTTAGCGGCCTCCAGCCTCAGGGCACATTACACTTTCCCTGGTTTGTATTAAGGCCTGTAACCTTTTTAATAAAATAAGGGCCTTAGCTGCGCCCCGCCTCACGGCACTCAGGTCCTTAATTCTAACTCCGAGCCCCTTTCACTTTGTAAATCCTAACCACTGAACCCCTGTGTTTCTCTCTCACCGACCTTCTGTGTGTCTGCTCCATCAGTTTGCCCTTCGGCCTCTCTTTTCCCTGCTCCTAGTCCTTCTTGTCTTCTCCTGCGTCCTTGTAGCCCCGTCTCTAGTTTGCCCCGCTACAACCTTTCTAATCTCGCCAGCCGCCTCTTGACCTCTTCTCCACCCTCCGTCAGCAGTCCCCGTTCCTTCTCAGCTCCGTCTCTCCTTTTCCGAACCGAACTCTCCTCTGTCCTTGTCCACGCTCCCCTCTAGTCAGCCTCTCTTCAATCTTGTCTATCTAGTCCATCCTCCTCTAGTCAGCCCCTCTCCTGAGTCTAACTCCCAGGTCTATATATACCTTTTCTTCTCTCCACTCAAATCTCGGGGCTTCCTTCACCCCCACAGACCAAGCTAATCCGCCAGCCAGGGCTGCGGCTGGTTGGGGGGTGCACTCCCACTTCACGTGCCTCAGCACAGGCTATCGGATAGCTCTGCTCAGGTCAGAGGGAGCTGGGGCTTTTTTTTCCCCCCCCAGCTGTCTGACCTGGCATCTTGTATAGCCCACGGGGCTTTTTCGCTCAGCTGAAGCTGAGGAGGAGGGGGAGAGACCCTGAGGGCCCAAGGCTTTCTAATCTCTGCCTAAAGGTAGGGTCCCCAAATCAAAATAAATTTCCACACTTCCAAGGGCATATAAGCATTGAGTGGGCTCCATAAGGGGTCTTTGGAATTCTAGAATGCTACTGACCCCTTCTATTGATTATCTGCTAACAAGAATTAGTAAAATGATCAATTACCCAGAAACTCTTTAGATGGTTACACCTTCAAATACATGAAGACAGATCTGCCACTCATAAGTCTTCTTTTCTCTGATTTATGGACTCCTAATTCCTTTGACCAACCCTCATATAACATGATGGGACAAATAACCATCCTGGTCACTCTCCTCAGGCGGGCTCTAGCCTACTAGTGTCCATCCTATAATATGTCACCTGGAACTCAACACAATTCTCCAGACAGGGCTTAGCCAGATGCACTTAACTCACTGTACAGTTCAATGAATCTATCATTTTCCTAATCTTGGCCCAAGAGCACATTAGCATTTTTAGCTGCCATACCCCATAGTTGATTCATTGAACTTGTTGTCCACCCAAAACTCTAGATCTTTTCGAGACTACCAATATTAAATGGAAAGAGAAATGATGTGAGTAGGCAGCTATGTTCATTTCTTTGCCTCAATCTGGTTTTCATTTTTTTCTTAGTGTTAGTCCTGAGCTCTTGATAACTCTTTCCCTGAATGATGGTGCTAGGACTGATTAAAGACATTTTTATCTGTACCCACCAGAGGTCAGTGTGTATTAGAGATATACTGCAGAACCTGTCTTTTCCAGGGACTAAAGGGAAAAGTATCTCGCCTAGTAGTCTCTCCATTGTCCAACTCCTCCTCTTCCCCATGAGCCTTTCCCCAGTCCTGCATTTTTTTCACTCTTTCTTTATAGGAAAATTAAGAATGTTCAAGCATTTTAGGAAGCATTTCTTTAATTTAATTCCCCATTAATTAGCAATACGGTATAGTGGGAAGAACTGAGTTTCAGGAGATTTGTGTTCTTCTTCTCTCAGTGACAATCATCACAATAGCTAACTTTTATATAGTATTTTCAAGTTTACAAATCACTTTGCATCCATTAGCTCACTTGACACTGGCAATAACCCTGGGAGATAGGTTCCACAGGTATTATTATTCCCGTTTTACAAAAAGCAAAGTGACTTGTTCATGATCACAGAAGTTCTGATTGCCAGAGATAGGATTTCACCTAGGATCTCCCTCAGTTTAGAATTCTTTTTACTGTACAAATGCTGCTTTTTCAGGTGACCTTGGGTGAGGGCCCCTATATTTTGAGAAAATACACAGGAGGAAAAGGTGTTCAACAATATCAAATATGACAGAGACATCAACAACAATAATATCAAATATGACCAAGACACCAATAACAATAACAACACAACAATATAGCTAGCACTTTTATAGCACTTTAAATGTGCAAAGTGCTTTACAAATATTATTTCACTTGATCCTCACAACTCTGGGAGCTAAGTTCTGTTGTTATCTCCATTTTACAGGTGAAGAAACTGAGGCACGCAATAGTTATGTGACTTCCCCAGAATCATATAGCTTGTAAATAAATCTGAGGCCAGTTTTCATCTCAAGTCTGCTAAACTCCAAGTCTAACACTCTATCCACTATACCACCCAATTACCTAGAGGAACTTGAATTGAAAGAAAAAGAAAAAGGAGGTGACATAATGACTTTTGGGGGGGCAAGGCAATGTGACTTGCCCAGAGTCACACAGCTAGTAAGTATCAAGTGTCTGAGACCGGATTTGAACTCAGGTCCTCCGAAATCCAGGGCTGGTGCTTTATCCAGTGCACCACCTACTTGCCCTGATGTCATGACTTTCAATGGATTGGATTTAAGTGAGGCAGGGCTGTACAAAATCACCAGCCTCATTCTCTCCTCCAGAGCCATCTGGTTCCAGTGGCAAGATCTTTCTCTCTGTCTCTCTCTCTCTCTCTCTCTCTCTCTCTCTCTCTCTCTCTCTCTCTCTCTCTCTCTCTCTCTCTCTCTCTCTCTCTCTCTCTGGATGACAGGGGATGGCCCCAGATGTTTGAGGCAATTGAGGTTAAGTGACTTGCCCCAGGTCACATAACTCATAAGTGTCTGAGGTGAAATTTGAACTCAGGTCCTCCCCACTTCAGGGCCAGAGCTTTATCTACTGTGCCACTTAGCTGTGCCCTCAAAGGGGCTTCAATAAAAATGAAAGAATGGAGGATGATACCCATGGGTTGTAAAATGTAGATAGGATGAGAAGTAGCTCATGGCAAATGACCTTTACTTTCTTAGTAAAGTATGAGGTGAGGCTCTAAATTGTGGAGGGAGGGGTTGGAGTTTTCTAGGAGGCTTGGAGACAGAAGATTTTTGGAACAGCCACTGAGGAAAGTAGTATAGGAAATAAATTAGGGAAGAGTTAAAAGATTGTTTTGCTATCTTGAGAACCCAGTAGAGATCAGGTAAATATGTCAGAGACCGAGTCAATACATTTGTGCGATTCTCTCCAGCTCAATTCAACAATTCAGGAGTAGATAGAGTAAGGTAATGGCAAAGGGGAGTGGGGAAGGAACTTGGGTGCAGGAGAAGGTTGGTGAAAAGGTCTATAATTTCTCCTACAAGAGCCTGAAGCCTCTAGAGCTAAAGAGTTCTAAGTTGTAATGAGCTAAGCTTCACATTGTTTGACATTACTCGGTGAGTGCTCAGAAATGAGGGGCCACTAGGTTGCCTAAGGAGGTAAAACCCTGTCCAAGTCAGATAATGGATTACATCAAAACTCTTGTGTCAATCAAATGGGACTAAGCCCATGAGTGGCTCCTGTGCCTCCAAACTGGATGATATACAGAAAGATATAGTCTTTAAAAAACAAACGGTGACATGTAGAATTGAACTGCCTTTCTAAAGAGTCAAGGGTGTGAACCAGACAAACATCAGGCAGGAGGGGGAGGAAGGGAAAGAAGGGAAGGAGAGAATTTGGAACTCAAAATTTGAAAAGAAAAAGGATGTTACAATTGTTTTTAAGGCGATTGGAGAAAAATTAAAATATTAAATTTAAGAATGGGAATCAGAGGGGGCAGCTAGATGGCACAGTGGATAAAGCACCGGCCCTCGATTCAGGAGGACCTGAGTTCAAATCCAGCCTCAGACCCTTGACACTTACTAGCTGTGTGACCCTGGGCAAGTCACTTAACCCTCATTGTCCCACCAAAAAATAAAAAATAAATAAAAATAAAAAAACCACAAATAAATAAAAAGAATGGGAATCAGAGAAAAATGAAGCCAGAGAAGGGGTGATAAAATACTGAAGATTAGAAGGACTGGGTCTCACAGTGAGGGTGAAGAATGGATTTAGCTGGAATGAGGCATATGGAGAGATGGAATGATAAGGAGTGTTTAGACAAAGGAATTTCATTTTTTTGATAATGGAAATTGAATCATTCTGGGTAATGGCAAGATTAAGGGTGTAAATATCCCTGTGTAGAGTGGAGGAGAAGAGGGGGAAGAGGTCAAGTGGTCTGAGTAGGTTGAAAAATTGTCAAATTAAGCTATTTAAGACAATGATGTCCCTTGCTATAATATCATAATTATATGGTATGAGTATATAATGAATGAACCTAAAGGGTAGGAAGGTTGTTACTTAAATTTTTCCAGCAACCCACTCCCTAGCAACAGGCCATTGTACTCTAGTGTCATTGATTAAAGGACCAATGGGACTTCCACAAATTCCCCCTATGAGTCTCTTTCTTCTTTAGTCTAGAGGCAAGAGTAAGTTGCTGGGTAGAAAATTGCTTAATTACAAAAAAATGCTGTCCTGAGGAAATACTTTTTTCCTTGAGAAGTGTTTTGTTAGAAACATTTAGCTGACTGAATCAGGTCTCTGAATGCTTAAATGTTTTCCACTTCGGTACCCCTAAAATTAATTCCCTGTTTCCTGTGTATCACCATTGTCTAGTAGAAAAAGGATTGAGTGTGCTGTTGTGGGAAAAGTCCTAGATTTGGAGGTAGGAGATCTGAGTTTGAATCCTATCTTTTTTTATTGACATATCATGATACTGACTCATAATGAGTCTACAGTAGACTAACCCTACCCCCCATTCCAATCATTTTTCAAATTTCTCTCTAATCATGCTTCACCCATCTTGTATTTCTCAACTTAATTTTTTGAACCCAAATGTGAGACATTTATCCTTATTTGAATTTCATCCTATTAATTTCTGTACAATATTCTAGCCTGACAAGGTCTTTTCAGATTCTGTCTCTATTATCTAATGTGTTAGCTGTCCTTTCCAGCTTGATCTCATCTGCAAATTTAATGAACATACCACCCATGCCTTTATCCAAATCACCAATAAAAATGTTAAATAGCAGAGGGCCAAGCAAGCTGGGGTACTTGACTGGAGACTTTCTGACAAGTTAACACTGTACTTAATGACTAATCTTTGATCCTAATCATTCAACCAGTTATGAATCTTTCTAGTTATAATATTGTCTGGTTCATACCTCCCTATGTTTTCTATATAAGAATAACAAGATAATTTATCAAATGCTTTGCTAAATTCAAGGTAAACATTATCTACCATAGGTCCAAGGAAGATAAATGATTTGTCCAGGGTCACACAGACAGTTAGTGAGAAAACTGGCTCTAGAACTCAGATCTCTGGATTCCTAGGCTGTGGATCTTCTCATTAAATTCTGGGGTTTATCAAATAATACCAGCAAAGATTGTTTCTCTTTATTTGTTTAGTGTTTTGTTTTCAGTATAACAAGTGCTTGTTGTGTTTCCATGTGGTGGAGAGAGAAAGGAAAGGGAGAAGTGAGGGAAAGGAAGATGAGAAGCAGGAAAAAAAAGGTTAAGTGCAGCTGTGTTGTTTCTTTTTTGGGTAGTCTTAATTCTACTTTTCCACCCTTAAGCTGCATCACAAGATTCCTTATTCACCTTCCCTTCTAAGTAGGGCTGTGCTGGAGCCCAACTGTTAAATTTTCAGTATGAGCATTTGAATCTCACAAATCAGCAAACTACAAATCACGGCTTAATTTATTGTTTTGTTAATTGATTAGACTTTTAAAAGTTTTGGAGAAAAAAATGCTAATAATGTGGATTAAACTTATATCCACATTGTGTTTTTGGGAAACTGGTTGTTAAACATTTACCAATATACCCTTGCTTCTTAGCCTTTTTTTCACTTTTTCCTTTACTGAAAATTCTCCTTCCCAAGTTGGGAACTGGGGCTTAAAACTGTGAACACAAAGTAGGGATGGGTTAGTGCTGGGGGGATGGGTGGGAGATGAATAGGGAATGGCAGTAAAGCAGTTTTCTTAGGGTTTGAATCATAGCTCTCAGAACTGGAAAAATCTCAAGGAGCCTCTACTCTATCCCACTTCTGAACAAAAATACTTTTCCCAGTATCTTTGACAAATAGCCTCCCAGTATCCCTGTGGCACTTGTGTTTGAGGCCTCCAGGGATGGTGAACACACTATTGTTCAAGATCACCCATTCCACTTTTGGAAATCTCTGATTATTAACTGTTGATTTCCATGTGTGGTAGAAACAAGTCTGTTTTTATTCTTTCATGGAATAGTGGATTGCCTACTTAACATGGCTTGAAGAACTCTAAAGAGGAAGGTTCTTGGCTCCCTCTTTATCTCTCCCACCCCAGGTGCCTCAAAAACTCATATTCTACCATTAGAAATTTTTGTATTGTTTTGTACTGTTACCCTATTTACATATAATCCTTATTTTCATCCTCTTATAAAGTGCAAAGATTCCTGAGTAGGATTCAAATCAACTCATTAGTATTTTAGTGTGAATTTATTAGTCCCCTTGTAATAGACACTAAAACATCCAACACTGGGGCAAGTGGGAAGTTTTCAACAAGCAGAAGACAAACTTATTACACTTGATAATTTTGTCTGGTACTGGTTTTGGTACTGGGATAATCATTCCACTTCTATTTTCTTTATTTTAATCTATAATTGCAATGTATGTTTCTAGAAAAGGGAATATACAGTAGCTAAAATACAGTGCAGGGTACATATTAATCACTTGTTCAGTATTTGTGCTTGAATGAAAGCATAGATATTAATATTTACTTCAGTATTTTGAGGATCTGTGATTTCTTTGGTACCTGTGCTTCCTCCACTGACACATATCATTATTGCCACCTTCATCATTGCTCTTTAAAGCTTACAAAGCACTTTACAAATATTTTCTTGCTTTATCCTCACAAAAAACTTGGGAGGTGGATACTATTACTATCTCCCTTTCATGTAGATAAGGGAACTAAGGCAGACAGAGGTGATTTCCCCAGGATCACACAGCTGGTAAGTATCTGAGGTTGGATTCAAACTCAGGTCTTCCTGACTTTGGGTCTCGTATTCTGCCCTCTATGCCTCCTAGTTGCTAGCTATCCTGATTGCTCTGGCTGAGAATATTGATCACCAGACATCTAGCTTTCTAGAGAGCAACCTAACCTCACCGAGTTAAGCTAACTTGCAGAGGACAAATATTGAAGCCTATTACCTGCCCCAGGACCTGCTACAGATCTCGCTCCATTAGTCCATAGTCTTGGAGAATCCAAAGACTCTTCCATGCCACATGAAATATTGGATGAGGGCTTTGGTAGAGGGTACTGGCAGATAGGTTGGGCAGTGTATAGAGTGTCAGCCCAGAGTTAGGAAGACTCATCTTCCTGAGTTCAAATCAGACACTTGCTAGTTGTTTAACCTTATTTGCCTCAATTTCTCCATCTATAAAACAATCTAGAGAAGAAAATGGCAAACCATTCTATTATCTCTGCCAAGAAAAACCCAAATGGGGTCATAAAGAGTAAGAAATGACTGAAACAACTGGACAGCAACAATAACAACAACATGTACATATGTGTATAGGCACACACATCTTTGTCCAGATTTGTGATTTAATTGGTCTGGGAATACCCAATGGACAAACTCCCTTTACCAATGCAGATCTGCAACTATTCTTCAACTTCTAGACTTTGAGAGTTGTCTGTGGTAGGTAGAGAGAGGTTAGAGTGACTTTTCTTTTCTTTCTTTTTTTTTTGGTGGGGCAATGAGGGTTAAGTGACATGCCCAGGGTCACACAGCTAGTAAGTGTCAATTGTCTGAAGCCCGATTTGAATTCAGGTCCTCCTGATTCCAGGGTTGGTATTTTATCCACTGTGCCACCTAGCTGCCCCTAGAGTGACTTTTCTTGAGGCAGGCAACCACTCTGTGTTGGGGTGAGACTTTCTGACTCTAAGGCTATTCTTTATCCACTGTGCCAAATAATTTCTCATACTTGTAGATATACATATGATATAACATTTGTATATACATATAAAAAAGTGGCCCAATGTCTTAGAGCAGTTTTAATCTTAATAGCTAGCTACTAGATGAAGTAGCCACTTCAATAACTTAAAACAACATGAAGTGGTTGGACTCTTTTTGCAGCCCAGCAAGGCCCCCTCTAATCTATTTTTGGCTGGAAAATAATCCATCTTTTTGTGGGTTTTATTGCTCCAGGGGTTTCATTGCTGTTTTGGGGGTAATTGTGTCAGGAGCTCTGTGCATTTAATGTCATTCCTTTGCCATCTTGGCTCTGCCCCCGGACTGTCTCCAAGTAATTTTCTAAAATTATAAGGTGACTAGTTGGTTGCTACCTAGATAGGTGGAAGAGCATTATTTACCAGGAGTTCCTTATACCACTGAAATCCTAATTGAAATACATGTGCCCTACAACTCACATACATGGACATATCTACAGAGGGAAGCAAGGAGCTCTATGTTGTGAATGGCTGTATCTTTTTCTTGGTTTTCCTTGTAGTCCAAGCAAACAACTTCTATAAACTTTATTCAATTTTGCAAGTTACAAGTTTTATTTAGGAAAATGCAGATGAATAAAGCTTTGGTCATTTGTTCTTTCAAGTGAAAGGAATAGAAATTTCCCACTTAGAGGGAGTCATTCTTCACTGGGGAATTAAGAGGGGAAGTCTAGAGTGGATGCTAATTCATCAAATTCAGTGTAACAATATAATTTGCTCACCCAGGGCTGACTCTAAAGTGCTCCTTTTATAAGTAAAAATACAACTTGAAACATTTTCTGTGCCAAGAAATTGTGTCTCCTTTCTTCATTAGTCATAAAAAGTTAGTACTCTGGAAAAATAAGACAATTGCCATCACGTGGCTGAAGCAGCCTTCTCATGCAAATTCATTTTGGGAAATAGGACTGGAGATACCTAGAACATGGGAGAATCAGAGACAGACATAACAGCAATCACTTTTAAAGAATGTGTAGATGTCTAGTAGACATAATTGTCAAATGTTTGGCAAAGATCATGCAAAGTGCTTGAAAAAATTCCTAAAATAATCATCTTATTAAGCACAGGGATAAGCAACCAGCTTGTTATGAGCACAAACAGATGAAGTTTGTTTTGGAATTCAGCCGTGAATATGCTCTTTAAAAGACATTGGAGAGAAAGTGTAAAACCTTTATATCTGTAGAAAGCACCCCAGAACATCTTCATGGAATCCCACTCAACTGTGAGATCCTGCCACTGTTTGGGTCCTTACCTTTTGCCTCTTAAAATACATTTGTTGCTGTTGTTGTTCAGTTGTATCTGGCTCTTTGTAACACCATTTGGAGTTTTCTTGGCAAAGATACTGGAGTGGTTAGCCATTTCCTTCTCCAGCCCATTTTACAGATGAGGAAAGTGAAGCAAACAGGGTTTAGTGACTTGCCCAGGATCACACAGCTAGTAAGTATCTGAGGCTAGATTGGAACTCAAATGAGTCTTCCTAACTCCAGGCCCAGCACTCTATCCCAAAATGCATAGCCTCCTTTAAATCTCAGCCTAAGTATGGAGCCTTTCCTGATTCCCCTCCACTCAACCTGCCTGCCCCTATATACTATTGCTTCCCTCCTCCCACCATATTAACCCATTAAAAAAAATTTGTATGTGTATACACACACATACACAAACATATTTGTATGTTATTTCCCCTGATCAACCATAGAGTCCTTGAGGATAGATACTGTTTTGTTTTTGTCATTGTATCATAATCATAACATAGTATCTGGCACATATAGGTATTTCATAGATGTTTGTTGATTAAATTTATGGGTAATAGTAGACTAATCCCCATTTAGTGCGTTCTTTACCAGGGGAGGAGGCAGGAACCATACATCAAATAGTCAAGAATTTAATTAAGACAGAATAGGAAAATATATAACAGAGAAAAAAATCAAGCAATCAATTTGTACTTGGCTGCACCCCACCCTCAACACAAAAGAGCCCTGGGAAATTATAATCATTTGTATAGGGTGAGGGAACAACACCTTGGAAAACTCGTAATCCTAAGTGAGGAAGGGTTTCAGCTGCTGGTCTTGAAAATTTCTTCCTGAGGTTGGAGACCACAAAGCTCCAGCTCCTGCACTTTCTTGTCCTGGTTCAGGGACTCCATGGCCTCTCACTTCAGTCCTGTCTCTGTTGCCATCGCAAGTGGGCAACTTGATCCTCTGCTGCTGTCATCAGTGCCATAGCCATCACATGTTGAAATGCTGTCCTCTGTCGCTGGCCTTCATTGACCCTTCCACATCTCTGTTCTTTGGTTCTTGGATTCTTTGGGTGAGTATTCCTGTGCTTTAGAATGAGAACATTTGTGCCAGCCTCAGTTTAATCCTGGGTCTTTACAAAATAGGAGCTTTCCAGAAAGCTGTAAGAATTATAGACTCACCCCTTTCAAAGCAAGGTCTCCAGCCTTTACCCATAGCTGGGTTAGGGTGAATACATCTATTTATTTATTTATTTATTTATCTATTTATTTATTTATTTATTTGTTTGTTTGTTTGTTTGTTTATTTATTTATTCATTCATTCATTCATTTATTTATTTAATCATTAATTAATTAATTAATTTGTTTGTTTGTTTGTTTTTTTATTTATTTATTTAGCCTTTTCATACCTTTATGGTCCGTGTAGAATCCCCCTGCCCCACATGATCAGCACTACCCATTGAGCTACTCTAAGACTAAAGAACAGCACAGCTATACCCCTTTTCATTCCACCCTTTCAATTGTCATCCTTTCCTCAGCCAACTGGTGTCTGGCCATGCAAATTGTCTTGAAGCTTCAGAAAGTCTCCAGAAGGCACTAGAAACACTCTAAGAGAGGCAAACAAGCAGGTACTCTCTGCCAGCAACATGAGAGCCAAGCTCTTATTCTCCTTACAAGTAATATTAATAATCATGGCTGACAGTTATATGGCACTTACTACATTCTAGGTATTGTGCTAAGTGCTTTACAATGATCATCTCATTGAACAACAACAACAAGTGATTATAATGATAATGATGATAATGATAATAATAGATAGCATTCATATAGCATCTACCATGTGCTAGGCACTCTGCTTGAGAACTATTATCTCATTTGATCCTCACAACAATGCTGGGAGGTAGGTGCTACTATTATCCTCATTTTTATTGTTGCTGTTCTATTGTGTCCTACTCACTGTGACCTCATTTGGGGTTTTCTTGGCAAAGATACTGGAGTGATTTGCCATTTCCTTGTCCAGTTCATTTGACAGATAAGGAAACTGAGAAAAACAGGGTTAAGTGATTTACCCAAGGTCACTCAGCCCGTAAGTGTCTGAGGCCAGATTTGAGCTTAAGAATATGAGTCTTCCTGAGTACAGAGCCAGATCTCTATCCACTGTGCCACCAAGCTGCCCCCAGGGAAAACTCAGATATGAGTACTTAGCATGCTTTCACCATTATTTTCTCTTTTATTGTAGGCTTGTGCAGTGGATATTATTGACAGATGAGGAAACTGGGGATAAAGGGGTGAAATGATGTGGACATAGGCAGGATACAGCCTGTGAAGGATGTAAGCAGCTCCATTCCCATCAAGTTGGGTTTGTTCTGGAGTGGTATAGCAGAAAGAAGCCCCCACCTTGGAATCAAAAGACCTGGGTTTGAACCCTGTCCTTAGGCACTTAACTGGATGTGAGATTTGAGGCAAGATGTTTTGGCACTGTGAGTTTTAGCTCCCTCATCTAGAAATGCGGGAGTATAATCATAATTTTGTGGGCATCATAAAAGTCCCTCAATCTCCTTCATAGGGCTGTTATCCACAAGGACTTGGTGGACCTGAAAGAACTGGATGGTTGTGAGCTATTATTCTCATCTGTCTTCTCTTGGATCTCCTCTGATTCCTGCGGGGCATAAACATACATATTTCTGAAAACTCAAGGAAACCCTTAGGGCATGTAACATAGGAGACAAGGCACCTTCTGCTACTTAGATGATGGACAAAATGGGAAGCCAAACCACAATTATCCCCATCTAGGCTACCAATTTCCCAGAATCCCTATAACTTGTTTTACAAAAGCTTGAGTGCTTGCCCCCTCCTAAAATCAAGACAATGCATCAGAGGCACATCCTTGAAATTTTGTCATCATGTCAAAAGCTTGAGGGAAAGCCCTCTCTCCCTTAAGAGTTTAGCCAAATCTATCTGCAGGAAGCAATATATGTCATGGATGTTCCCATACCGAGAATCAAATTCTGCAGAACAGCACACATCACTTTGACTGTCTCTACTCCACAAATTCATCATACATCAGGCACAGCAGAGAGACGCTTTTCCTGCATACACTCACACAGAACTGGGTACTTCAGAGAGGAGGAGACATCCTTAGGAAAGGGACTGGCAAAAAAACAAAAAAACAAGACAAAAGAACCACCATTGAAAACCAACACATGATGAAATGCCAGTTGTATCTATTTCCCATAATAAAGGAGATGAGCAGCACTTTTCTGCTTGTTTCTGTTTTAAACAGAAGCAGAGCATTTGGTATGAAGATGCAGGGGCAAAATGACATGTTTGGGCAGCAATTTCACACCCTTGTGAAAGCATCGGTTCTGCACTGGAGCCAGAAACACTCCAACCAGCCGTGGTGTGTATAATCAATCCATATGCACAGAACTGTCAGCCTCAGATGCGGTCCTTTTCGAATCACCTTGTAGATTTGTCTTATCTCTGTCATCTTCCCATTTTGGGTAGTAGAATCTTTGAAGACCTGGTACCCTACCTTGTTTTAAGGTGAATATCCAAACAGGGCCTCACCTTATATCATATGCAAACGACTACACCAGAAATGCTTTTCTGATGGATGCTTTTTATTTCCTGGCTGCAGTGCATTATAAATGAGGAATTGGGCAGGAGAAGCGGCATAAGGGATGTCATCAAAGAAATGTGTGATTGGGAGAAAAAAAGATGGGCCAGTAATGTAGAGAGAGTAAGGGATAAATGATGGATAGATAGTCTTATGCTCTGTTGGTGTTCATATATTGTCAAGAGAATGAGAGTGTGGCCTCCAACTCGAAGGGCCACCCCCACCCCCGTGACATAGTTATGGGAGAACATGGACAAGAGATACATAGGGTGAGAAGGCCTGGATGGGAGCCCTAATAACAATGAGATCACAATTGAAAAAAATTAGTAGCAATCCATTGATCACTAATGCCTACTGGGGGCTGTTTTTGAGAGAATAAAAACTGTTGCCCATAGATATTACAATTTTATTTTTTGATAAAAAGCATTTTTTCCAATTACATATAAAGATAGTTATCTACATTTATTTATTTTTTTGGTGAGGCAATTGGGGTTAAGTGACTTGCCCAGGGTCACACAGCCAGTAAATTGTCAAGTGTCTGAGGCCGAATTTGAACTTATGTCCTCTTGACTCCAGGGCTGGTGCTCTATCCACTGTGCCACCTAGCTGCCCCTTACATTATTTTTATAAGATTTTGAGGTCCAGATTTTTCTCCCTCCTTTCCTCTCCTTTCCCCTCCCCCTCCCTAAGACAGCAATCAATCTAAGTTGTACATGTACAATCATGTTAAACAAGATATTACAGTTTTAATGTCTTATACTCATAGAACACTTTGTAGTCTTCAAAACACTTTTATTTTTCTTGTTTTTCCACAGTAACATAGGGGACGACAGCATTAGATTCATTTTCATAGGATCCTAGGGACCTCATAGGTCATCTAGTCCAACTTCCTCATTTTACAGATAAGCAAACTGAAGTCCAAGATCACACAGGCAATATGTGTGAGAACTGAGATTTAAAGCCATTTTCTTTAGCTACCTAATTCAGTGGTCATTCTATTGTACCATACTGTCTCCCTCAGGAAAATTCAGAGAGATGCCATAATGTGCCCAGTTTCATAAGGCTACTAGTTATCAGAGCTTAGAACAAAACTCAGGAGTTGCAACTCATAGTCTAGTGTTCTTGTTTCATTCTGTTTTGTTTTGATCTCAGCCTTATTTCTCTTTAAATATGTTGTTTGGCAAAGAATTGGAAACTTAGGGGGCAGATAGGTGGTAGAGTGGATAGAACACTGGCCCTGGATTTAGGAGGACCTGAGTTCAAATGCAGCCTCAGACACTTAACACTTACTAGCTGTGTGACCCTGGGCAAGTCACTTAACCCCAATTACCCTGCAAAATAAAAAGGAAACTGAGGGGATGTGTATCAATTGGGGAATGGCTGAACAAGGTGTAGTATATGAGTGTAATGGAATACTATTGTGCTGTAAGAAATGATGAGCAGGCAGATTTCAGAAAAACCTGGAAAGACTTAAGTGGACTGATGCTGAGTGAAGTAAGCAGAAGCAGGACACTGTACATAGTAACAGCAACATTGTGTGATGATCAACTGTGATAGACTTAGCTCTTCTCAGCAGTACAATGATCCAAGACAATTCCAAAGGACTCATGATGGAAAATGCTCTCCACATCCAGAAAAGAGAAATGTGGAAGCTGAATGCAGATTGAACCATACTGTTTCTACTTTTTTGAGTTTTTTTCCCTTTTGTTCTTTTACAACATGACTAACGCAGAAATATGTTTAATTTGATTGTACATATATAACCTATATCAGATTGTTTTCTGTCCTGGGAAGGGGGGAGGAAAGGGTGGGAGGGAGAAACATTTGAAACTCAAAATCTTGAAAAAAAAACAAATGTTGAAAACGATCTTTACATGTAACTGGAAAATAGTAAAATACTTTCAAGATAAAAAAATATGTTGTTCAGTCATTTTGGTTGTGTTTGAATCTTTGTGACCCCACTTGGGGTTTTCTTGTCAATGATAATGGAGCAATTTGCCATTTCCTTTTCCAGCTCATTTTACATATGTGGAAACTGAGACCAATCGGGGTAAGTGAATTCCCCAGGGTCACTCAGCTAGTAAGTGGCTGAGGCCAGATTTGAACCCAGGAAGATGAGACTTCCTGACTTCAGGCAGCAGGTGAAAGCACCTGGGAATGCAGTCAGGTTGTACATTTTATTTCCCACTATTCTTAATTTTAAATAGTATCTCATAAATAAACTCTGCTTTGATTATTTAGTTAAGAGGCTTCTTAATATTTTGCTTATCAATTTGGGAGTGGAGCAGTATGGTGGAACTTTATAAATAGCCCACATTAAATTAACAGCAGTCAGATAGCCAGTTAGTCAACAGTCCCAGATTAAGCACTCCAATCAAATTAGTCCCCCCAAATTAGGCTAGTCATTTAAAATATTCTTACAAATCCAATAGCATTCATTGTTCTAGGGCACTAACAATCAGAAGAGTGAGGAGTGGGGGGCTGCTGGGTGGAACAGTGGATAGAGCACTGGCCCTGGAGTCAGGAGTACCTGAGTTCAAATTTGGCCTCAGACACTTAACACTTACTAGCTGTGTGACCCATGGCAAGTCACTTAACCCCCATTGCCTCACTAAAAAAAATAAAATAAAGAGTGAGGAGTTTGTGAGGGTAAAGTCTTATAGGACAAGTACTTTTTTAGAAGGGGGGTGAGGAATCACAGGCCATCCTTGTGCTTTAATTGTCAGAAACTCTTGATGGGGAAACTATTGCTACAAATGCAGATTGATGACTTCTCTTGCTCTTACAATCTTAGAGAGTTCCCTGGGGATAGTCTGAGAGGTTGAGTGGCTTTAAGAGAGTTACTTAGCCACTATGTTTCAGAGGCAGGATCATTGATTTAGAGAGCTAGAGAAGACCCTTAAAATCATATAATCCAGCCCTCTCATTTACAGATGAGGAAATTAAGTCTCAGGGTCACACAGCTGACTAAATGTCAGAGATGGGACTTGAACCTGAGGTTTTTCACTCTAAGACTGGTTCTCTATTCATGATTTCATGTTGCCCCATTTTGGAAGTGAGGAAATGAAAACTTGGAGAAGTTTTGACCTCCCCATGATTTCTCAGTAAGTGGCAGAGACAGGTCTTCTAAATCCTAGTGCACTTTGTTCTATCATACCATATTGCCTCTCATAAAGTATATCAGGCATGTACCTGACCAATAAACCCAATAAAATTTGGGAACCATTGATCCAGAGGATGGATGAAATATATAGATTGCCAGCTGGGTGTCACTAGTTTTCAAGCCAGGGAAGAATTCGAGAGAATTAGGCGATCTGTTTTTAGTACCATACAGAGCATCCATTTAGGCTTTATAGTGTAGAAAGCCATCCCCAGAAGTTGTTACAGTTTACTCTGTAAAAGGCTCACTTATCTTGTTCAGCAAGTCTTGAACATCACATTTCCAGAAAGGAAACAAAAACTAATAGAGCCACTTGGTTTCCAAGCTCTTCCCATCACATGCAAATCCATTAGTGATTTATTTTTGCCTCCTCTTCAGCATCAACCTTCCTCCTAAATACATCTTGTGCAGCTGGACACTTGCTGCATGCAAGCTTCTTCGGCTAATTTATCATCTCTGTTTGTGAATAGCGCAGATGCCTCTGGTAACAGACTCCCTGCATCCAAATGCCTTGGGCTGCTTAGAAACATGGCAAAGGGAGGGAAAGAGAAAGGAATCTGTTTTCCTGGAAGGATATTGATTTGTGTTGAAGACCAAGGGAGGATGTAGACTTCTAATCTTGGAAACGTAATCTAGGCTCTTGGAAGGGAAAGGGGAGATAGGTGGCAAGCGGGAAATGCAATGGAGTAGAAAGGAGGCATTGGGTAAAGGAGATGAATGAGACAGAAGAAGGAAAAAAAGCCTATAAGGTATCTCCTGTCTGCAGCCTTCTAGGCTTTTCTCCAAAAGATTGGATTCTTTATTTTTTAATTTTTTGATGAGCCAGGGCATTAAAACACAGGAAAGCACAGGAAAGTTTCAGTGGGGAGGATTGACTATGCCGCCACCAAGACCTAGGTTACTATGATAGCTAACAATTCTATAACACTCCAGGATTATAAAAAAACTTTAAATATATTATCTCATTTGCTTCTGAAAACAACCTTGTAGGGTGTATATTAATTTCCTAATTTACAGGTCAGGAAAACTGAGGTTCAGGGAGATTCATTTCCCAGGATCACACAGTAGATAACAGAATATAGGTCTTTAAACTACAAATGTTATTTCCATGAGTATCAGAACTAGGTTCAGGGAGTATAGATGTAGCAATGTAGATTCTCCAGGGTAGCCCCTGAAATTATAGGGTTGGTGGTACAAAGGAAAGCAGCACACCAGTGTAGAAGATAAACCTCATTGTAGGTAGTTACACTATTTCTGTTGCCGCTTCACTCTGGTAGACTTATAATTAGAATTTTTTTTCACCAGGGGAGGAAGTGGTTGTTTTACAGGGGTGATGAGGGAAATAGAGGACAGTGCTTTGACCTTGGATACAATTGTTTCAATGGAGGGAACATTCTGGTCCTCCACACCTTTCTGTGTTAAGTTTGGTCATTTTTCAGTCATGCCTGACTCTTCATGACCCCATTTGGGGTTTTCTTGGCAAAGATACTGGAGTGGTTTGCCATTGTCTTTTCCAGCTCATTTTACAGATGGGGAAACTGAGGCAAATGGGGTTAAGTGACTTGGCCAGGATCACATAGGTAGTAAGTGTCTGAGGTCAGATTTAAACTCTCAAAGAGGATTATTCTTGACTCTATGCACTATGGCTCCACCTAGTTGCTTCCATTCTGTGTTAGGGATGAAGAGAAAACCCCAGAGAGGAAAGCCATGGAGGCAAGCCCAGAAGAAGGAAGTCAGGCAAGATGGCATGTCAGATGTTAGGTGCTCAGGGAATTAAAAACAATTTTTACCTTGTTCTTGAGGAATTTTGGTCCTGGACTTCCTTCCCTGGGGCCCTCCTGTCCTGATAGGTGGTTGCCTCTGTTTTATCTGGCCCCCGTTCCAGCCTACCGTATATCACTTCCCTCACTGCCTGGCTCTCTCCCCACCAGCTGTCACATATGCCATTTTACATCTCACTATCCCCTGTACTCTGAACCCCGGTTCTGGAATCAATTGTGTCATTGTTCCTAAAACGAATAGGTCAATCCACTCCCTCACAGCTCCATTCATCATCCCAATAACTTTCCAACCCAAAACACCTCTCATTAAACACCATTCCCCTGTATGCATTATCCCTTTCTATTGGAATATATTAGCCAAGTATTAGCCCCGTGGGCTGCCAGGTGGAGCAGTGGATAGAGTGCTGGGCCTGGAGTCAACTCATCTTCCTGAGTTCAAATCTGGTCTCAGACACTTACTAGCTGTGTGACCCTGAGCAAGTCACTTCACCCTGTTTGCCTCAGTTTCCTCATCTGCCAAATGAGCTAGAGTAGGAGATGGCAAATCTCTCTAGTAACTTGGAAAAGAAAACCCCAAATGGAGTCATGAAGAATCAGACATGACTGCAAAAACTGAACAACAACAAAAGTTAGACTAGACCTCTTTGAGGGGAGAGGCCATATTGAGTTTTATGCTTGTTTCCCCAGTCCCTAGCACAGTGTTTGGCATATAATAAGTGTTTTATAAGGAGCTATTTATTCACTCATAATAGAAATATTCTGTCTTCCCTCCTAAAATCATTGTTTGTCTTCCATGATTTTAGGTGATTTGTGAATAATAGAGAGTTGACTCTGAAACCTCAGGCTAGGCAGTCTTGAGGTTCCAGATTTAAAGTTCTGGTCATGGGATCATAAATGGTAGAAACAGAAAGGACCCTCGAAATCATGTAATCCAAACCCCTCATTTGATAGATGAGAAAACTGAGGCCCAGGGAAAAGGGACTTGCCCACAGTCATACAAATGACCTGAGGCCTTCTGAGTGCAGAGTCAGAGCACTTTCCACTATACTACATTGCCTTAATCAGAGATTCAGGTGCAGCAGGAGCCCCCAGCATCCTCGGTAATGCAGGTTTAAGCTCTAATAGCCATAATAGCTTGAAACTGCACCAAGACTTTCAGAATACTCTCTATTATAGACATAATATATGTGCAATATATACTGTATAATATGTATACCTACATATGTATATATATATATACATACATGTATATATGAATTGGTATTGCTCATAGAAAATAGCAGAAGTAAAATCTAAAGGAAAGAATGGGGGTTCTGGGATCAAAATCCTGTGCCTTGCCTCTGAAACTCTCTATGTGCCTTTGGAGAAGTCGTTTTGCATCTTTGTTTTCATATCTGTGAGATGTGGCCAGTGAGACTTGCCTCAGGAAGACATTGTGAGGAGAAACACAGTGATGTCTCTAAGATGTTTCATGCGATTTTGAACGTTGACACCACAGATACTAATGTTGAAAAATGATATTTTCACTCCCATTGCCTTCATTTATGGAACAAAAACTTAAAAATAGACTATTGTGCTAATAAAGGTAATGGGATGCCTTGTTTGTGCTGGAAGACGGCCGAGGTGATAAATAGCTATAGCTTCCTCCCTACACCTAGTGCTCATCTCCCAGAAGAATGTTGCTTACAGGTCTATGCTGTGCTATTAAATCGACCATGGGATGTGTATTGTGTTTTTCTAGGAAAATAACAAGTCTTATAAATGAGAGAACATATTTAGTGAGATGGAGGCAAGGCCCTGGAGCATTGTGGAGAATCAAAGACAGCCTTTAGCACCTATATTGTTATAGTTATAGCTCAGTCAACAAACACTCTGGTTTCTTAGGTAATTAATATTTAATGATGAATAAAGAACTTGAAAAAGTAGTTTGAGATGAAACAAATACTCTGTTGAGGCCGGATTTCCCCCCAGTCTGTTTTCTGATTTTGATATACCAAAGCCGAGAGTAATGTTTATTTCATAAGCTTTTTACAGTTTCCTGGGAGATCTTTGGTGAAATAAGTGGGGCTGGGGTTGCAAGGGGATTCTGACTTAGTTCGTAATGGTTATTTTATACTCAGCTCCAAACACTTCAGCAATAGAAAGAGTGTAGGACTCCGAGAATACTTGGTTGCAAATCCTGCCTCCAGTACTTATTAGCTGTGCCAGGATGGGCAATTCAATCAACTTCTCTGAGTCTTGGTTGCCTACTATGTAAAATATAGATAATAAAACTTTGTTACCTTCTTCAAGGGGTTTCTATGTGATACCAAATGAAATAGTGTCTATAAAGTACTTTACAAACTTTATTAAATAATATTCCTTAAAGATGTAATTTAATAAATTTATAATGTTAATAAATATTTGTTGAAATGAATGGCATGTGGCTTGAATTGAATTTTAAATGATCCTGAAACACCTGGTATACAGTTAGTACTTAATAAATGCTTGTGGACTTTATTCAAAATAACTGAGTTAGAGACCCCCATGATGAAATATGACCTGAAAGAGATTCTTTTTTTTTTTTTTTTGGCTTGGCAATGAGGGTTAAGTGACTTGCCCAGGGTCACACAGCTTGTAAGGGTCAAGTGTCTGAGGCTGGATTTGAATGCAGGTCCTCCTGAATCCAAGGCCAGTGCTTTATCCACTGTACCACCTAGCTGCCCCTGAAAGAGATCTTTAAGATTCCACTCTGAGTGCTGCTCCTGACACTCCAGTCTTCCTTTTCTACTATTCCCAGAAGCCTTCTCACCTTGAAATGTTCCTCAGTTCCTTCCTTAGCTTGGTTGAAAGTTTCCTCTTGGAGCACCAACTTTAAGGAAAGGTACCCAGACTTTCCATGCTCACTTCACTCTATTCTGGGACCTGTTCCTAATGCTTTGAACTTCTTTTTCTACAATCCCTTCTCAACCTCCCTCTCCCTTTATTTTTCAGCTTCCTTTTAAGTGTAATCTTCCCCATTAAAATGTAAGCTTATTGAGGGTAAGGACTATGGTGCTTCTTGCTTCAGATACTTCTTCCTTTAGTAAATCTGATTTATTCAAATTCGGTGTTACTGAAGAATTCTGAAAGAAATCCACATTCCTTTTGCAAAGCAGACTGTGTGATAACATTCAGTATAATGGAGGCAGCATCAACAGTGATGGGGAGCTGAAAACTATTTCTAAGTTAGTTCCCCATGTCTGCAGATAGTGAGTGCTACTTGTGTTCAATAATGATCCTTTTATTTTCAACATGACTGGTGGCAAATGTGCTCTTGAGGGGGAAAGTGAACCAAATCATAAGCATAAGCCAATGGACTTGGAAATGCAAATGCAAATAAATAGAACAAGGACAAAAATTGTTATGGATAGCATGTGAAGTTTTTGTTTGTCCTTCATTCTCAAAGAGGACCATAACAGATGTCATGACTTGCAATGAATTGGATTTAAGTGAGGGCACAAGTTTCACTCTCTCCTCCAGAGCGATCTGGGTCCAGTGGCAAGATACACATCAGGATGACTGGAGATGGCACCTGATGTAAAGTGTGTGAGGTGAGATTTGAACTCAGGTCCTCTTGATTTGTTGGCCAGTGTTTATCCACTGCACCACCTAGCTGCCCTGCACATAAACTTAGTCTTGTGGTGTAGACTGTGAACACCACAGTGAACTTTGTTGTTCAGATAAAGGACCACACAAAGGGCAGTACTTGCATGAAGTCCATTATGTATTGAAACAAAGAGAAGGCACTATACTAAAAGAGAAACTATTAACTTTGTGGATAGAAGACCAGACTCAGAAGAATATTTGTTTAAGTTTGATCACAATTCATGCTAAGACTCAAAGCCTCTTTGAAGATTTGAAGGTAAAGTACCCTGAAGGAACACAGATATTTACAGCAAGCAGCGGTTGGTTTGCATGATTTAAAAAATCGTGCAGGATTTCATAATGTGCAAGTGTCAGGACAGGCTGCTAGTAGCAGCAAAGAAGTTCCTAGAGTTCCTGCAAAAAATAATAGATGAAGGTCCCTACTTGTAGGAACAAATTATGAATATAGATAAAACAGACTTATTTTATCAAAGAATGACATCTCAAACCTACATCTCAGTGGAGGAATAAACTATGCAGGGGCATAAAGCTTTGAAAACTAGAGTTACTCTTCTGCTTGGAGGAAATGCATGTGGGATTTGCAAATTAAAACTTATTCTTGTGTACCACTCAGAAAATCTCTGAGCATTGAAAGCAATCTGCAGAGCAACACTACCTGCACATTATTTTGCTAACCCTAAGGCATAGATAACCCTCATCATCTTTGAACAATGTTTTTTATACTGCTTCATTCTAGAAGTTTTGTAATGATAATGGCATTCCTTTCAAGATTCTACTTATTTGGGATAATGCCCTTGGTCACCCTTCCTCATCTGGATGATTTTAATGAAAATGTAAAAGTGGTCTACCTTCCCCATACCACTACCTCATTATTACAACCTAATGATCAGGGAGTGATTATGAATTTCAAGGCTTATTAAATATGTACTACATTTGCCCAGATATTTGTAGCTTTGAATGCAGATAAGAACTTGACATGGAGAGATTTCCGGAAGTCCCATAATATTTACCTTGCAATCTGAAAATTGCTAATGCATGGGAAGATGTAACAGAAACACGTATGAAGAGACTTTGGAAAAAATGGGTCCCCAGTTCATCCCCAATTGTCCTGGATTTGACAAAAAATGAAACATTGGAAGAAGTGAGAAACAAGATTGTAAAATTAGCACAAGAATTGGAGCTAGAAGCAGATGAGAATGATGTAGAAGAGTTGATTGAGTCTCATGGAGAAGAACTGTGTAAGATCAGATTGAGCTGCTAGCTGCAAACACTGCAGAAGAAGAAAGAAAAGCTTCAGAACTGAGGTCAAACCAAAAAGGTTCTTCACAATGAACAGCTGGTAGAAGCATTTCATCATTTGAGGGATTTTTTTTCTTGTACCAAAAAAATAGAACTAAATGCTTCAAGATTTTTAAGAGTTTGAAAAGTAGTTGAGGATAAAATTGCTTGCTATTGTAAAATAAAAGAGGAAAGAAAGAGCTGCTGTCCAAACATCTTTAGGGAGCTTCATAAAACAAAACAAAACAAAACAAAACAAAACAAAACAAGTTGCAGTCAACCACTAGTGATAAACACTAGAGGCAGTGGGTGGGGAAGTGCACACCTATGTTAACTTTACCACCTAGTACTGTGCGTAGTCCGTTATTAATTTTACTTTTCATTTCATAATTAGGTTTATTTTCATGGCACAGTATTTAATATGTCTGCATTTTAGTCTATTTTATGACTTCGGTAAAGTTATTATTTTGGGTATGTCTTTGTTTTATGGGCTAAGTGAAGTAGGTGGTAGGGGAAATTTGCATTATGTAAAAATAGCTTTATGTAGAGGTCTGCTGAATGGTCCACATAGCAAGAGCTGTCTATATTTGAATCCCCAGCACTTGGTACTAGGACTGCCATCTAGGAAGTGCTTAATAAATGCTCATTGACTATTGACTGCCTATATTATACTGAAGGGGGACTATGTATGTAGACTGTCAAACTCAATTAATGTAGTAATTACTTTTTCTGAACTGCCTTTCCCCCTCTTTCTTTTATTTTTTCTGTTATAAGGAATGGCTTGCTAGGTAGGTGATGTGGGATGGTATTTGGGTAAAATTGAGTGTGTCATCCCAAAAGAATTACAAGACTCAGTGACTCAGTTTCCCAAGTTTTATTACAATACTCTGGGTGACCACAGGGAGAGAACCAGAAAAGTGGAAAGGTATCTCTCAAACAGTGAAAGAAAAGGCAGTTATATTTATAGTATGGATAAATTGATTATCAGTCTCATTATAATAATCTCCACCTTAGGGAGTACAGGGGAGGGCTTATCCGAATTTGGAGTTCCTGGGGTCCTAAGCCAACCCCCGAGGCAAGTACCTTTTTGCAGTGGAGGTATGTTTTGGGGGTTTACATGTCATCAGGTGAATCTGGGGACAAATTTGGCCTTTTCTGCACATGTCTCTGTTTTCCATGACTAGTTTCAAAATATCTTCATTTTTCTTTTATTTCTAGTCTAAGTTTCTATAGCCTGTTATTTTTTCATTGTTATAGTCTCAGGTCTTCATGGCCTCTCTCCCCCTGTTCCTGTTATGGGTACTTATTTATGTGGGTAAGAGAACTTAGCATCCTGACTTATAAGTTATCCAATAACTGGGGTCTGAATTCCTTTTAGGGCTCATGCTTGGGTCTTAGGTTTTTCTGTTAACCCCCTTTTTTCCTCCTACATAATTCCCCCCTTTTCATATACCCTGGGAAAAAGGACAATGATCAATTCTTCTGTATCCACTTCCTGCTGAATGGGGGTGAAGTGGGACCCACAGAGGCTAAATAAATAGAGGAAGATGAAGGGGCCTGAGTAAAAGGCTTTCCTGGCATACCCTAAGGGTTATATAGAGGCCACTCAAGATGACATAAATGAAGTGATAAGATTACAAATAAAGGGACCACAACACAAAACACAAATGACTAACAAACAGATCGAGGGACAACAGGGACCCTAATACAGAATAAATCTAAGAGTTCCATAAAAAAAATGGATGAAGCAAACAGTTGGGAACAGTTTCAGCCATCCAGGTAACCTCTGTGCTGGAACTCAACCTTCAGGAGGTGTTCTGAACCATATAGACTCTGCCTCAGGCCAGGACCACATTTGCCAAACAGTTCAAGCACTCTTCCAATTCATGTAACCCGAACGCAGTAGAATCAGAAACTTATTCTATTACCAATGTTAAATTTGTAAGAATAGCTTCATGTTCAAGTAACTCAACAAAAGGAATAATGAGAAGGGGCAGCTAGGTGGCACAGTGGATAAAGCACTGTCCTTGGATTCAGAAGGACCTGAGTTCAAATCCAGCTTCGAACACTTGACACTTGCTAACTGTGTGTCCCTGGGCAAGTCACTTGACCCTCATTGCCCTGCAAAACAAAACAAAACAAACAAACAAAAAGGAATAGTGAGGACAGCAGTTTTCCGGACCCACCAAAGAAAATTATCACAGGTTCCTCTTCTGACTTTAATATGAGAAGAGGCATTCTTACTCTGAGATCCAAATAACCCAAGATAACATATGGGCTTAAGCAGTTGGTAATTAACACTAAAGATTTATAATCTCCTCCTTGGTATAGGAAGGGGAGATACCTTCCCAATAGGGTGCAAGGGAACCAGGGCTAGGTTTGACCAGTGAATGGACCTGGCATCTAATCTAGCAGCAAGGTCTGCCCTGTGATTCCTTTGTACTATGGAGTTGATAGCTGGGTGCCCTTGGCAGTACATAACAGAGATCTGACTGGGCAGATTTATGATAAAACCTAAAATTCATAACTATGTTTCCTAGTTACCATCCTCCCGCTCATCAGCAATGGGTAAAGATAACCAGTTAATTCAACCTTATTATAATAGCATATAAATATTAGCAGGCAGATGGCAAACTTGAATATTAATATACCTAGTTGTTTGACATATCAAATGACCACACATTTAGACTGAAAACAATAAGATCTTACACACTTGCATTGTGCTCATTTCTTCTACTGATTACTTGCACTGATTATAGAAATCTGCTATAAAAGAAAAAGCAGGGACCACCAGTCATGCAGGAATAGCCAAATTCAGGGATGGCCAGGTGGGGAAACATTTCCTGTTCAGTAGGATGGGCAAGGGTAGGGGAAGAACCTTGTTATTTTCCAGTTACATGTAAAGATAGTTTTAAACATTTATTTTCATAAGATTTTTAGTTCCAAATTTTTCTCCCTCCCTCCCTCCCTGTCCTCTCCCCTTCACAAGACAGAAAGCAATCTGATATAAGTTATATATGTACAATTACATTAAACATATTTCTGCATTAGTCATGTTGTGAAAGAAGAATCATGACACAAGGGAAAACCTCAAAAAAGAAAAAAAAACCCAAAGTAGAAACAGTATGGTTCAATCTGTATTCAGAGTCCACAGTTCTTTTTTTCTGGATATGGAGAACATTTTTCATCATGAGTTCTTTGGAAATGTCTTGGATCATTGCACTGCTGAGAAGAGCCAAGTCTATCACACTTGATCATCACACAATGTTGCTGTTTCTGTGTACAATGTTCTCTTAGTTCTGCTCACTTCACTAAGCATCAGTCCACTTAAATCTTTCCAGGTTTTTCTGAAGTCTGCCTGTTCATCATTTCTTACAACACAATAGTATTCCATTATATTCATATAACACTGTGTCAAGATAACGGAATGTGATAGATGAGATTTAGCAGATACTCAGGGGCCCACGTGGAGATTGGTTTAAACTGATTGAATTGGATAAGGCGACTGACTGCTGACTGGATTACTGGCTTACTTCCAGTTAACTAGATTGTAAGCACATCTGGCTGGTACTTAAGGGTACTTAAGAAAATAATTGTACTCAGAAGCTAAACTTTACTGAACTTTACATGGAGACCACCTTCGAGTCCAGTGAACCAATAAATTTAAATGACACTAGCTAATCAGCTTAAAGAACCTCCCATTTCTGGGAGGGGAACATGAAGCAGGAAGTGGACCCTGGGGAGAGAGTTCTTCCTTTTTGGCTGCCAGACATGGGCATGGTGTCAGAGAACTTCAGAAGGGGGAGATTAAGAAAGCTAGATTTGCCAGGTTACAGGAAATCTGTTCTCAATCTTTCTTTCTTTTACTATTTTTTCAATAAACCCTTAAAAAACCTAAACTTGTTTATCAGTGATTTTAGTCAGTTTCTCCCCAAAACTGGGGGGACAGATTAGAACCCATATTTAGAATTTTAAACCACACAACACATAGGGGAAGAATTCTTAACCAAACAAGGGATAGAGAAGGTCACAAAAGGTAAAACAGATGATTTTGATTACAGGAAATTGAAAGGCTTCTGCATGAATAAAATCAATGCAGCTAGCAAAAGATTGGAAGTAGTTAAGTGAGAAAAACATTTGCATCAACTATTTCTTTCTTTTTTTTCAACTATTTCTTAAAAGGGTCTGATATTTGATATGTGTGTATGTACTCATATCTTTTTTGTCCTTGTGGTATATTGAAACGTTTGTACTTGTTGATGATTGTTAAATTCACAATTTTAAAAAATCATTAAAAAATAGAGTATTTGATGCCCCTGATCGAAACCTTTTGGCACCTCCTTATTGATTCCATAATCTCCAATCTCCTCACTCTGGCATTTCTCTCTGAAATCTGGTTCACATTTTTTGTTATGTTCCATTTGAGCAGCTGGGCATCTAGTATCTTTGCCACTTCAGTATCTGTGCCAAGAAAACCCCAAATGGAGGTCACAAATAGTCAGACATGACTAATTGACAAAAAAGGCGGGGCAGCTGTATGGAGGGTGAATGGGAGAGGTGAGAGTCTGGAAGCAAGAGAAATAATTAGGAAGCAAGAAATGAGGGCTGAAAGTAGAGTAGTAGACTAATTGGATGTGGGGAATGAAGGAGAGGGAAATGTTTAGGATTTTTCCAAGGTTATAAACCTGGGCTACTGGGAGAATGGCTGTGTTCTCACCAGAAACAGGGAAATCCAGAAGTCATTTCTTCCATGAAGCCTCTCCTGACTGGTCTAGGTGAAAGTGATCTTGCCCAACTCTGATTTCTGATACCACTGAATTTTTCCAGGGGCATGTCTTTTGAATTTATCTTTCTCTCTTTTGGATTCTAGTTATTTATGTATTTGTCATTTCCTCTGTCCATTATTTCTTCATTCATTCTTTTTTGTTTGGGGGTGGGGGTTGTTCTTGTTTTGTTTTGTTTTGTGGGGCAATGAGGGTTAAGTGACTTGCCCAGGGTCACACAGCTAGTAAGTGTCTGAGGCCAGATTTGAACTCAGGTCCTCCTGAATTCAGGGCCAGTGCTTCATCTGCTGTACCACCTAGCTGCCTTCTCCATTATTTCTAACAGAGTAAATATGATGATTATGGTGTTGATAACTACTGCAACTACCACTACCACCATTACACTACTACTGTCACTATGACTACCACTACCACTATTAACTACTAATATTTTTTTTCTTTTAAGGTTTTGAAATCACTTTAAATATATTATCTCATTTGATATTACAACCCTGTGAAGTAGTATTATCTCCATTTTATGGAATGGAGGAGGAATAGAGAAGCTGAATAAGGGTTATATCCTATCTAATATAGATAGATTTGACATATGCACAGCAGAGAGCTTTTAACATAGCAGGCATTTGATAAATAATTGTTGGATTATTGATCATAGATTTAGAACTGGAAGGGACTTTAAGACCATTGTATCTGACCCTCTCGCGTTACAGATGAGGAGACAAAGGCACAAAGAGATAAAGTGACTTACCTAAAGTCTTACAGCCAGTAACTGGCTAGAATGGGATTTGAACCCATGACTTCTTGATTCCTAGTCTAGTGTCCTCTCCACTATACTGCACTGCTGAGAGAAATTAATATTAATATTTTGGGGGGAGGGGAATCCAGGTTTCCTCCCCATTTCATTTCTTCATTGAGTTTCTAGGTTAAGGCAGCTTCTGAAGGATAGGTCTGATGATGAAATTGAGTTCAATCTTGCATAGGTTGCCATCCAAGTGGGAAAACTTAGTTCTGATTAAAGAATAAAGACAGTCTTATATAGGTGAATTCCAGCACCTTGTTCAACTACATACATCATCTGGGTAGAAGACAGAACCTTTTGTATAGATTGCTGGAGATGCAATAATCTGGGTGTGGAGATGAGTCTATCTTAGAGAGCACTATCAGGGTTAGGTTCCCCCCCCATCTCCTCATTAGAATAAGCCCACCTCTCATAATATTCATTTTCTCATTAATTGTTAACCAATCAGAATTGATTTGTGCCTGTCAGAACACCTACTTAATCATCCAGCATCCCCTGAGGGATGTCTTTGATTTAAGAGAGATGACAACTGACCCCAATCTATTAATTATTTGCTAGCCATAATTAATAAGTTGAATATCAATTAGCCAGAAATTATGTCTCTCTGACTTTTTATTTGTTGCACTGTCTTTAACATTTGAGTTTGTGAGCTGTTGTGGCTAAGCAGCCTGCTTGGAGCAACTCCTCTGAGCACAGCTCACCCTGCGTCTTATGACAGACGATCCATTGATCACCCGGCCCTACATAAAGCCTCTCCAGCTTTGTAGAAACCATCAGAACTTGTGCTCTGCATTATGATCTTCAAGAGCCCAGGGTTGCCCCTATTTTGTAAAGAGGGATCAAATGAGGACTTTGGAGAAAGTACATTCAATAAAGAAGAGAGGGTGCTCAGCATAATGGATAGAGATATAGCCTCTAAATCAGCAAGACTAGGATTCTAGTCCTGCCTCTATCCTGACACATAGTGGCTGGACCTTAGACAAGGCACTTAGTTCTAGGCAACTGAGCCTCTCAGCTCTCCTGGTTTCCTCAAAACCCAGGTCAAAATCCCACCTTTTACAGAAAGCATCTCTGTCTCTGTCTCTCTCTGTCTATTATCTGTCTCTGAATCTCTCTCTGTATCTATATCTCTGTGTGTGTGTCTGTATCTCTCTTTGTGTCTGTATTTCTCTGTCTAATCTCTGTGTCTGTCTCTCTGTATCTCTGTCTCTCTATTTCACACACACACACACACACACACACACACACACACACACACACACACACACACTCCACTCCCTTCCCCCTGATATTACCTTCAGTTTCCCCTTTTTTGTATTTTGTATGTGCCTAGACATTTGCATGTTGTTCCCCTCATTAGAATCTGAGCTAGTTGAGGGCAAGGGACTGTTTTTGCCTTTCTTTGTATCCTCAGTGCTCAGCACACATCCTCTCATCCAGGAAGCACTTAATAAATGATTGGTGAGCGATTAACTCCCTCTCCTAATGACCAACCCCTATCTAAATTCAGGAAATACAAGGTAATAGGATTACCGCAACACATGGGATCAAGAGCAATCTTAACTGTTTGGTCCTAAAGTAAAGAAACATTAACACTGAAATCCAGTCAATTGGCATGCAAGTTGGAGAAGTTAGCTGGCTATTTCACAAATAGACCTCAGGTGTTCTGTCCATGAAAATAATTAACACCCCATGCACCTGTGCCTTTGGCATGCTCATGTGAAACCTTCTGGCATGAAATGAAAAAATACATTTTCACGTGCTCTTTGCCAGCATGGAACTGATCCGTGGAGTCAGTGGGATGCCAGCCCTGGGGTTAACATTAGTATAAAACTGTCTTCTTAAACTGAAGCCCCCATCCTGGAAGGGGCAAAGCTCACTCTATTGGCAGGTAGCAATCCTTCTGCTTCCTTTTCTCTGATGCTGGGAAAGAACATATTCCTCTCATCGGGGACTTTTAGAGGGGGAACAGCCACTGGGAAGTTTAACCCAGTTCTAGCTCCTGGTAGAATCCTTATCAGATATGGCTGACTAACCCCGAGGGAGACCCCGGTTAAATGCTAATCTAACAGATCACCGGAAATGGAAATGCTTGGGTTAAGAAATACTAGAAGAGCAGGTAAGAGCCCAGAACAACAATCCCTGATATCAAGGAGCACTTTATCCCAAGAAGGTTAGTAATCCTATATCCTCCCTGGCTCAGCTGGTGAGTTAGCAAAAACCAGTCCTTGTCTCTAGAAGGACTACTCCTCCTCTGCACAGTTAAATATTTAAGAAGGCTTCTATTAAAACATGTGGCAGAGGCAGTGAAGGACTCAATCCCAGAACCAAGGGGAAAGAAGTAAAAGCCCATTGAGGACAAGCCTGGAGGCATAACAAACCTATTTGTATTGTATTGTATTATATTATATATTATATTATATTACATTATATTATATTCACACACACACATATAGGCATGATCGACTGTGTTAGTAAGGTCAGCTAGACTACTTTGGCTGGGATAGAAGTTGGCCTACACCAAAGTTTCTTAAACTGTGGGTCACAACCCCATATAGGGGTCTTGTAACTGAATGTGGGGGTTGTGAAAAATTTGGCAACAGTAAAAGTGTATGTATAGGGGCAGCTAGGTGGCACAGTGGATAGAACACCAGCCCTGGATTCAGGAGGACCTGAGTTTAAATCCAGCCTCAGACACTGGACACTTACTAGTTGTGTGACCCTGGGCAAGTCACTTAACCCCAATTGCCTCACTGTAAAAAAAAAAGTGTATGTATACCTATTTTATATGCCTACATACCAAGGGTCATGTCAAAATTTCTCCAGGGCAAAGGAATCATAAGTGGAAAAATATGAAGAAGCCCTGGCCTAGATGACCTGGCAAATCCTTTTCGAACTCTGAGTTGCTATGATTCTGGGCCAGTTTGATGACCCATCTGGACTGGCTATCTGTATTTAGCAAGAGCATGTAGTGACCTGTGAGAAAGCATCGCATTGTAAAGGCAAAGAGAGGAACCCTCCATTTTTCTGCTATTGATATGAATGACTCAGGTACTGTACTTTGAGCAATCCCTGGTGTTTGAGTTTACCATCCCAGTGTGCTCTTCAAGGTTATTTTCATGGATAAAGATAAGTTCACATAGTCCAAGATAAAGGAAAAAAAAACACCCACAACTTTATCCTCTCCTTTCTTGCCCCTCTCCTCCCCCAGGATAACTTTAGAAAAAATTTACTTTCTCTTGTCTGAAAGGACAAGATTCAAAATAGCATTTTAAAAAAAGGATATACAAAGTTTGCTTCTGGTTGTCTTTGGGGCTGAACATTCTATTACCTCCCCATAGCCATGGCTATGTCTGGGGGGATTTTGTTTTAGGGTCATTCCTGTAGCTATATTTTTCAGTATAAGAAAGGAAAGAAGCATTTGTTAAGCATCTTAGAAATCAAATGATCTCATTTGATCCTCCCAATAACCCTGGGAAATAGGTGCTATTATTTTTATTCCGATTTTGAAACTGGGAGGTTAGGTGACTTGCCCAGGGTTACACAGCTAGTTGTGTATGAGGCGAAATTTGAACTCAGGTCTTCATGACTCCAATGCCAGTGCTCTAACCACTGCGCCACCTGACTGCATGTGGCAGAACTTTTTCTTGACCTTGTATTCCAAATCACTTGGTTGTATGCTTTTACTCTGAGTGCCATCCTAACTACAGTCTTACTCCTCTCTAATGTACTTGCCACATAATATTGTGAATCTCTAGCATTACTGAATAACCAGCTGTGGTTCTACTACCCATAAGTCTGTAGGGACTGCGGTGCAGCATACTCACACTGCTTCCACTCACAATTTTAAAATACCAGAGCTGAGGCTGGGGCGGGGTGGGTGTAGAGAAGATTTATTCTTACTCCAACACCTCACTTTATAGAAGAGAGAATGGGATCCCAGAGAGCTGTAATGAAATAGCCAAAGTCTTGATCAATTAGGAGCAGAGCTGGAACTAGAACCTAGAGTTCCTGATTCTTGCTCAATGCACTTACTAAAATACCATATTTAATTTAATTTCTCTCTGCCTTTATAACTCCTCCACATAACCAGTGCCACAGTTTCTTCCATTTTCCCAGATATTGGTAGTTGAGCAATCCATATCTGTACTCCAAATGCATCCAGAGTTCCCAAACTTTTTGTTGTGTATATTTAGTTGTGTCTGACTCTTCATGACCCATTTTCTTGGCAAAGATACTGTAGTGGTTTACCATTCTTTTCTCCTGTTCATTTTACAGACGAGGAAACTGAGATAGACAGGGTTAAGTGATTTTCCCAGGGTCACTCAGTAAGTGTCTGAGGCAGGATTTGAACTCAGTACTTCTTGACTCCAGGACTGTTGCTCTATTCACTAAACCCTACCTTCTTAAACTTTTCCTACTCATGACCCCTTTTTACCTGAGAAACTTTTATGCCACACCAGATATATAAAATAGGTATGCATAACCTTTTACTGTGGCCAAATTTTTCATGACCCCCACATTCAATTATGTGGGCTCATATGGGGTCGTAACCCACAGTTTAAGACACTTTTCACCGAACTACCTAGCTACCCTTCCTAGTTTTTACTATAGCTATGTCAGAGACAAAATGGAAGTCTTACCTTCAGCATTTCCCAGGGATGACCAGTTAAAAGCTTGGTCCTTATAGTCCTTTATAAGTGCTAAGCTATAGATGAATATAGTCTACCTTTCGAGATTTATTTTACATTGTTCCATTTCACAATCTCTAAGTTCCAACCAAAATGGCAGTCTTGCTATTCTCCAAACCCAGTGGTCTATCTCCCACCTCTGTCTGTGCCTTTATATATAGAATATTCCCTAGGTCTCGAATATACTCCCTGTTAATCTCTACTTATTGGTATCTTTGGAGTCCTTCAAGATTCAGCTCATGTGCTGCATGTCAGGGAAAAATCTTTGCTGACCCCCAATTAGTTATAGTTTTTCTCCCTTCTTAAGTAATCATTATAAAGCTTATCTATTTTCATAATAGAATGTAAAGCTCTTTTTTTTTTTTTTGGCTGGGGGTGGGGTGGGGGTTGTTGTTTTGCCTTTGCATCTCCAGTACCTAGCACACAGCTTA
The DNA here is from genome assembly GCF_019393635.1 of Dromiciops gliroides. Classification (NCBI taxonomy): domain Eukaryota; kingdom Metazoa; phylum Chordata; class Mammalia; order Microbiotheria; family Microbiotheriidae; genus Dromiciops; species Dromiciops gliroides. Next base: position 317,497,719 of record NC_057862.1, on the reverse strand, counting down.
AGTAACTGCATTAGTCAAGATTGGGAACTCTGGATCCATTTGGAGTGTAGGTGTAGGTTGCTCAGCTACCAATAGTAGGAGCTTAATAAATACTTCTCTGATGGCTGTTGGATTGACAGGATTGAGAATTATTTCACTGAAACAACTGAAGATAGAAACAGCTGTTTCCAAAGCAAAGATGCTTAGAAGCGTTGTAGGTGGAAGTTAGGAGCTCCTTAAACAATGGACAGTCCACCAGCTAGTCTTTCTGTCATTCAAATCAAGAACTCAAGTGTTTATTAAGTACCTTCTATGTGCCAGGCACTGGGCTAAGCTGAGGATGCCAGGAAAAGCAAAAAACGAATAAACAAACTCCTGCCATTCCCTGCTCTTAAGGAGGTCACAGTCTAATAGGGGAGTCAACGCAAAAAATATCTGTGTACAGACAAAACTATATACAGGATAAATAGGAGATAATAAGCAGAAGGAAGGCACTAGCAGTAAGGGTGATCAGGAAAGGCTTTTTAAAAATTATTTTTTATTTTTTTATTGAAGGGCAATGAGGGTTAAGTGACTTCCCCAGTGTCACACAGCTAGTGTCAAGTGTCTGAGGCAGAATTTGAACTCAGGTCCTCCTGAATCCAAGGCTAGTGCATTATCTGCTGTGCCACCTAGCTGCCCCCAGGAAAAGACTTTTTATAGAAGGTGAGATTTTAGCCGGGATTTGGAGAAAGCCAGGATGTACAAATGAGGAGGCAGAGAATTCCAGGCATGGGGGAGAGTCAGTGAAAATGCCTGGAGTCAGGAGATGCAGTGTCTTGTGCATGAACAACAAAGAGTCCAGAATCTCTGGATCAAAGAGTTAGCTGGGTAAGTGGCTAGGACACTCCCATAGGCAGCTGGGTAATCTTCTGGATGGATTTGAGAGCCTAAAAACCCCAGCTTTGCCTCTCATTCCTTATTTAGTCAGTTAAAAGCCCTTAGGAAAACTAAGAGCCACAGTTGTTAGAAGTGCAGAATCTTAAAATGGGAATGGAAAGGGAGAAGGAATGAGGAAAGCCCAAGCAAAACCTTGAACAAAAATAGGACAAACCTCTACTTCCAATTTAAGTGAATGGATTGAGCAACTTCTGCCAGACAATCCATGTATGTTGTGGCTAGCATGGGGCTGGGGTGTGTGTGTGTGTGTGTGTGTGTGTGTGTGTGTGTGTGTGTGTGTGTGTGTGGAGATCTGCTTGTGATGTCTGGCAGCTTTTCTATGCTCTTGGGAGGGAAAACAACAGTTATGTCCCTAGTCCTACTTTCAGGTTTAGATGACCTATCTTTGGGGACCTTAGAGTAGCTAGGGTTCCTTGACCTTTCCTCTATCTCTCATCTGTCCCTTTAATCCCAACTCCTTCAATTCAACTAGGCTGTACCTATTCATCCTGAATGACTCTGGGGGAGAGAGTGAGACTGGTGAATTTGCACAGCTCTGCCTCACTTAAATCCAATTCATTTGCAAGTCAAGACATCACCCTCCTGATGTCATTGATCCTCTTTGAGAAGGAAGGATAAACAACACCTACTCAATCACACTAACTCAATTTAAGGCAAAAGTTTTCTGAGCTTGTATATTATTTTTTTAATCATAAAAGTATTTTATTATTTTCTAGTTACCTGTAAAGTTAGTTTTCAACATTTGTTTTTATAAGATTTCTAGTTCCAAATTTTTCTCCCTCCCTCCCCTTGCTCCCCCCTCTCCAAGACAGAAAGCAATCTTATATAGGTTATATATGTACAATCACATTAAACATATTTCTACTTTAGTCATGCTGTGAAAGAAGAATCAGAACAAAAGAGGAAAAACTTCAAAAAATAAAAACAATAAAAGCAGAAACAGTATGGTTCAATCTGCATCTAGATTCCACAGTTCTTTTTTCTGGATTTGGAGAACGTTTTCTGTCACGAGTCCTTTGGAATTTTCTTGGGCCATTGTATTGCTGAGAAGAGTCAAGTCTATCACAGTTGATCATCACAAAATGTTGTTGATATTGTCTACAATGTTCTTCTGGTTCTGCTCATCTCATTCGGCATCAGTTCATGTAAATCCTTCCAGGTTTCTCAGAAATCCACCTGCTCATCATTTCTTACAGCACAATAGTATTCCATTACATTCACATACCACAACTTGCTCAGCCATTCCCCAATTGATGGGCATCCCCTCAATTTCCAATTCCCTGACACCACAAAAAAAGCAGCTATAAATATTTTTGTACATGTGTGTCCTTCCCTGCCCCCCCCCCATGATCTCTTAGGAATAAAGACCTAATAGTGGTATTTCTGGGTCAAAGGGTATGCACAGTTTTATAGCCCTTTGAGCATAGTTCCAAATTGTTCTCCAGAATGGCTGGATCAGTTCACAGCTCCACCAATAATGCATTATTGTTCCAATTTTTTCACAGCTTCTCCAACATTTATTATTTTCCCTTTTTGTCATATTAGTTAATCTGATAGGTGTGAGGCGGTACCTCAGAGTTGTTTTAATTTGTATTTCTCTAATCAATAGTGATTTAAAGCATTTACTCATATGCCAATAGATCTGAGCTTGTACTTTAAAGCTTAAAGATAGAAGGCAGGTAGGGTGATGTGATTAGGGCCTTGCCCCAGGTTGCCAGTAATTTGAAGGCAATGTCCTTCACTTCTCTGGACCTGTGTTTCTTATGTGTAAAGTAAGGGGGTTGGATTTCTAAGACCCTTTCTATTCTAAATCTGTGCTCTCATTTTAGTATTTGTATGTGGAAACAATGGAGTTTAGTGCCTAGGTAGCAAGAATAATTAATTAAGAAAAGAGAGCTACCGGTTGGTAAGTGTCCTTCCTTGGAGTCTACTTTTCCCCCTTCCAAAATGGATTCCTCCCCAACCTACCCTATTCTCTCTCTCAAGTGGTGATATCCCCAACAACCTCATTTGTTGTTCAGTTATTTCAGTCTTGTATGACTGTTCTTTTTTTTTTTTTTGGTGAGGCACTGGGGTTAAGTGACTTGCCCAGAGTCACACAGCTAGTAAGTGTTATGTGTCTGAGGCCGGATTTGAACTCAGGTCCTCCTGAATCCAAGGCTGGTGCTCTATCCATTGTGCCACCTAGCTGCCCCTTGTCTGACTGTTCTTGACCCCATTTGTAGTTTTCTTGGAAAAGATATTAGAATGGTTTGCCATTTCTTTCTCCAGCTCATTTTATGGGTGAGGAAACTGAGGTAAAGAGGATTAAGTGACTTGTCTAGGGTCATACAGACAATAAGTGTCTGAGGTCAGATTTGAACTTAGGAAGATGTCTTCCTGACCCCAGGCCTGGCTCTCTAACCATTGTACCATCTGGCTGCCCAGTAGTCTCATAGTATCCCAGATTTATATATTCCTATAACAGGATTATGTCCTTGTTTCTCTTCCTTGATATTTCTCCTTTGAGATCTGAAGTATCTCTCAGAGTTCTCCCTACACTGATTCCTCCAGACTCAACTTAATTTGCCATAAAGAAGATGATTCAAGAGGGCCTTGTCCAGAATCAGAGCTCCACATTGCTTCCCAACCATCTCTATACTATACTGCCTCCACTGGAGTCCCCCCTTCCAGCTCTCTTTTATGGGTTGTCTTTCTCCATTAGAATGTAAGCTCCCTGAAGACAGGAACTCTCTTGTTCATATCTGTATCCCCAGTGTCTGGCACATAACAAATGCATATTAAATGCTTTATTTCACGCTGTTTCTCTTGCTCTCTCTGAATAGAGAGCCAGGGCTGCATTCAGAAAGACCTTAGTTCAAATTCAGCCTCAGATACTCAAAAAACTGTGTGATCCTGGACAAGTCACTTAACTGCTGTCTGCCACAGTTTCCTCATCTGTAAAATGGGGAAAATAATACCAATAATAATAACAACACCTACCTCCTAGGGTTATTGAGAGGATCAAATGAGATAATCATTGTAACATTTTTTTACCACAGCACCTGACACATAACACTCTATTAAGCTACTTATTTATTATAACTATCATTATTAATATATATCATCTGCCTATGATATATCCATACATTATCTCTCTCTATCATATATATATATATATATATATATATATATATATATATATTCCATCTACCTATCCATCCAACCATTATCTATCTATCTATCTATCTGTCTGTCTTGTGGTAAAAAAATATGAAAGTTTTTTAACAGTCAGTTAGGATAACTGAAAGATGCCAGTTTTTTTTTTAAGGACCACCCTTTCGGGGAGGAGACCAACAGCATGAGCTACGCACGCCAGTCCGCCTGCTGCGCATGTCAGACTGCCTGCTAGCACTCCACTTCCAGGGTGCGAGCTTAAAAGGCAAGGAGAGAACGGAAGTGGGAGTTTTTTCCTGCTCTGCTGGTCTCCTGACTGCGCTGCACAGACGGTCTCTCTCTCCCCAAAGGTGGCCTTCGGCTTTTGGTGAGTTTTATACAGAATATAGACTAAGCCTAGGCTTAAGACAATTTGTATTGTATTTCTACTTTCCTATCCTTCTAATCAACATCACCTTGTGACTACCATAAAAATAAAAGCTCTATCTAGAAAACCAGAAGCTTCTTCCATTTACTAGTCTGGGAGATAAATTAAGGGAAAGGTTAAGTAGGGTAGATTTATGATCTAATATCCAATTTTAATCTCACAGTCTGTCTGTCTGTCTATCTATCTATCTACCTACCTACCTACCTACCTGGACACGTACTTGCCTCAGGTTTCAGAACTCCTTGTTAAGGCTCTTCAGAATGTCATAGTGAAAAGAGCACTGGTTTTAGAGACAGAAAACTTAGATTAGAGTCTAGTTTTGCCACTTGCTATATGACTTGGGCAACTTCACTAAGCCTTAGTTTCTTCTTATATAAAATGGGCATAATGATACTTGTATTATCTACCTATAGAGTCTTCCCCCACCCCCCGCCCCCCACCTTGGTGAGAAAAGTGCTATAAAATGTCACATTGTATTGTGATTGTTGTTGTTACTACTCCTGCTTTCTTGTCCTGGATGCTCTGGCTGGGTACCATGCAGATGCCAAGAGAAGCATGAAGCATGGACCTTATTGTAACAGTTGGATCAATCTATTTGAACATGCTGGCATCATTGGCTTTCACAGGGGCATAGATTTAGAGTCATAAGGAACCTTAGGCATCATCTAATCTAACATTCTCATTTTATAGGTCAGAAAACAGAGCTGAAAAAATAAGATGATTTGTCTAAGCGACAGAGTTGGCATTCCATTTGACCCCGTGTCAGATGAGCCCCTCCTCCCCAAACCAACGCTTTCCCCACTGTGCTGTACTGCCTCTTGAAGCCTGAAGATCAATCCTGCCTTCAGAAGGGGAATATAAACACTCTCAGACTAGGAATCCAAGCATCAGAGGAGCCATCCTGGGCTCTGCCTTAGGCATCCCTACAAAATTGTTCTCCTTTCCCCCAAGTGATATTATCTGTCATCTCCCAGCCTTAGAGGGCTCCATTGAGGCAAGAGTTGTGAGTCCCAAATGCTCACTGGAGAAACTGAATGATTCTTCTTCCACACTCCTTCCCTCTCAATATTTCACTGAATGTTTTCCTGTCTTGATAGCTTATTGACCACAACAAAGGTGCTTAGGGCAGTTAAGAGAGGGGTATAGAAAACTGTTTTCACTAGGGACATCCTTCAACACTCCTCCTGTTCCATCTTTTCTGCTGGAGCCTTCAATCTGGCCCTTCGCCACATTTGCAAAATATCCAAGATGCATTTTGAGTCTTTGCCAGCTAATGTGTTATGGTTGCCATGGTAAGTGTTGATTCTGGGCATGGTACCCAGTTCACTGCTGAAGCAGAAAGCTTTCACCCCACACCCAGCCCCCATCTTCCCAAATCCTCCAAACTGTTCTCCCTTATAGCAGTCTTGGGGAAGCATACCCAGAACCCTTCAGGAATATCTGCAGAGGAACAGACACTGATGCATGCCAGGCACACTCTGGCTTCTGCTACTCTGAGTCATTACTTAACAATTAGCAAGCATTTAATAGGCACTTGTTTGTGCATAGAACTACAGGAATCATTTAGTAAGTCAATAAACATTTATTAAGTGCCTACTATGTGCCAGGCATTGTGCTAAGTGCTAGGGATAGAAAGAAAGGCAATTCCTATTCTCAAGGAGCTCACAATCTAATGGAGGAAATAATATGCAAATGCTTGGGTACAAATAAACTATATACAATATAAATTAGAGATAATTAACAGAGGGAAGGCACTAGAATTAAGGGAGATCAGGACAGGAAGAGGGACTATAACTGTAGACTAAAGGCAGAGAGAGAAGGAAATAAGTCATAGAAAGACCATTCCATTTCTCCTCTACCTCTATGTGGATAAAGAGACAATTTACCCACTGAGTTTCTGGTCTGTTGTGTCTCTGCTGCTCCTTTGACCTCTGATTATTTGGGACAGCCATTTGGCAGGAACCATAATTCCATCAAATTTGAGTACTTGGATCTTGAATCTATTCCTAAGGTGTTTACTGCATCCATCAAGATGGGGTGGTTGGAGTGGATACAGAGCAGAGAGGAAAAACAGAAAGAGATATTGGAGATAGTATAGTGAGGTAGACAAGGCATTGGGCTTGAGATCAGAAGTCCTGGGTTCTAACCAGGGAAAGCTGGTAAATATTTCACAACCAGCTCTCTCTCTCTCTCTCTCTCTCTCTCTCTCTCTCTCTCTCTCTCTCTCTCTCTCTCTCTCTCTCTCTCACACACACACACACACACTCGCTCCTATATGTGTGTGTGTGTATATAGTTTATTAACATATATGCATATATATGTACATGTATGTAAGTATGTGAGGCAGCAAGGTGGGATGAACTTGGAATCAGAAAGACATGAGCTCGAATATGACCTCAGACACTTTCTAGCTGTGTAACCCTGGACAAGTCACTTAACCTCTGTTTGCCTTAATCCACTGAAGAATGAAATGGCAAACCACTCCTATGTCTTTGCCAAGAAAACCCCACATGGGATCTCAAGGAATCATACAGGACTGAATGACCGAACAACAACAACAAATGTAAGTATGCATAACACACTTTAAAGTTTAATCAGTATTATTAACATCTTCTTTATTGCTTTCTTAACTCTTGACGATTAGCAAAACAGTAAGTCAAGCTCAAATGTGTAGGGTTTACTAATTTTTGAGATGTAAATGCTCACACAGTTTAACAACTGGCACTTGCTAGCCAGTTCAAGCCTGCTCCAGCATGCCCCTGGTTCTAACCTTGACTCTGCCACTTACTACCACTTGGCCAATGATTGGCCCTCAGGATCCCCATCTATAAAATGAGAGGGTTGTACTAGGTGACATCTAAGTTTCAATCCACCTCCAAATCTTTGAAATCCTAGTCCAATCATCATATCTGGTACCCTTTCCACTACACAATGACTCTTTCATATATATCAAAATGACACGAAAATCTATTGCAATTAAAGCCCTCAAATTTGGGGGTCATTTGGAGGGAACTCAAGTTTAAGTTGATGGAAAGTCTTAAAGATGGAATGAAAGGCAGCATGATACAGTGAACAAAGAATCAAGGAGACCTGGGTTCAAGTCTTGCACAGACTGGCTCATCTTATGATGCTTCCAATTTTGTGAAATTCACAACATCTCTGTTCAAAACTTTAACTAACTAAATAAATAAATAGAAAGAAATGCACATGGATAACCTACATCTGATTGCTTAGCACCTCAGGGAGGGGGAGGGTAGGGAGAGAGGGACAGAATTTGGAACTCAAAACTTTAAATAAATAAATAACATCTCTATTGCTCTCCCCATTTTATAGATTAAAAAACTGAGGATCATAGAGAGCATAACCCATGCAGAGTCACATAGCAATTAAATGGCAGAAGCAGGGTGGGAAGGCAAGCCTTTCTGATTCCAAATTTGGCACTCTATCTCCTCTGCTGTATTGGCATCTCCTTCCCTTCCTGTATAATGCTGTTGTCATACAATCTTGCTGGGCTTTCAGGGTCACCATGTGTAAAACAAGAAGATTAGATGATTTTGGAGCTTTCTTCTAACTTTAAATCCCATCTGGGAAGTCTCATTAAAATGAAAATACCTGAACCTGGAATGCATTCTCTCCTCATCCCTGCTTCTTAGCTTCTTTGGCTTTCTTCAGGTCCCAGCTAAAGTCTCACCTTCTATAGGAAACCTTTCCTTATCCCCCTTAATGCTAGTGGGGCAGCGAGGTGGCACAATGGGTAGAGTGCCTGGCTTGGAGTCTGGAAGACTCGTTTTTCTGAGTTCAAATTTGGCCGCAGACACTTACTAGCTGTGTGACCCTGGACAAGTCACTTAACCCTATCTGCCTCAGTTTTCTCATCTGTGAAATGAGCTGGAGAAGGAAATGGAAAACCAGTCCAGTATCTTTGCCAAGAAAACCTCAAATGGTGTTAGGAAGAATCAGACATGACTGGGAAATGACTTATCTGAACTTAATGCTAATGCCTTCCTTCTGCTGAATACTTCCTATTTACCCTGTATACAGCTAGTTTTTTTTACATAATTGTCTTTTGCCTCCCCCATTGAATTATGGACTCTATGAGGATAGGGACTGTCTTTTGTGTTTCTTTTTAATCCCCAGCATTTAGTACAGTACCTGGCACATAGTAGGTGCTTTAATAAATGCTTATGGACTGACTGCCTTGAAAACTTTATCCACCAACGCCTAAACGGGGATTGTGAAACTGAGAGTCTCTGAAGGTAGGGGAGACGGTCATGGAAGAAGGGGTAAGGTATAAGAGAATCAAGGACAAATTTTACAAGACAAGTTTGGGTTAGATACAGTGCTTTGGAAAGAGGAGGTGCTTAATCAGTGTTTGTTGAATTGAATCATAGTTCTGATGAGTGACAACCCCAGGAGTTAATATCCTGCATCAAAAGTATGCTTTACAATGAATTAGTTAGATATTGAATTTTATATATTTTTCTTAACTCTAAAAAAATGCTTAACCAGAGCTGAGCGCACAGTTAGGTAGTTTGAAATAAGCACATATAGAAAATTAATTGAATATAAACAGACATGAACTTAGAAAATGACACTCACAATCACATGTACACTCTTGGGTACAGTGAGAAACACTGACACACACACACATATACACAGGCAGACATACAGGTATTCAAAAACACATGAGCAGAAAATTTTATTGTACTTTGTTATAGAAATCCTTGTTTTATTCCATAAATGAAAACTAAAATTAAAAAATAAATACCTGAGCAGAAAATCACACTCAAAGACATTTAGTTAATAGGGATACACTGAGTCAGTTACATAAACACATGCACACAGATAGATAGTACAATGTATAAACTCACATAGACACACACATATACACATACTTTTTTTTTTCTTCTTAAAATGAGGCCTTGGATTGAACAGTGTAAAGTACATTAGCTTCAGCACTGCCAATGGAGACAACCTTGGACACCAGTCCCTGCCTTCAGCCTGTGTCTCCTTTACCTCCACCTCCTTCCCAATCTATGCCCTACTTCACCACCATCACCACCACCACCACCCAGCACCTGGAGGAGCCCAGACTTTCAGTGGAGGCTAACAGACTCCTTTTCTTCCCTGTAGTCTGGGACAGTGGAAAGAGACCTGGATTTGGAAGCAGAGCTGGGTTTAAATCATAGCCTTGTCCCTTACTATACATGCAAAATCTTGGGTAAATAACTTCCCCCTCCTCTCTAAAATGAAGAGGTTGAATGAGATGCTGCCTAGGTCCCTCCCAACAATAACTCTATGAGCCTTTGAATCAATGAGTTATAGCTGCCAGCACACAAGTTGCTGTACCAGCATCTCTTATGTCTTAAGTAGTGAGAGTGTCACTGCCCAAAATACAAATAATATTTCTAATTGCCTGAAATTTAGGTAAAGCAGTAGGAAGTAGTTGTTTTTTTCTTAAATTAGTTTATGGCCGTGTTACAACCAAAACATTCTGATCCATTGGACAGAAGCTGTGGGCCCAGTGGGACTCAGTCTTGCACTTGTAAAGTTGCCCCTGTAACACTTTCCCTTATGCCTCATCGGAACTCTTGCTTTCGTTTCTTCAGAGAAAAGAGGAGATGAACAAATGAGCCAACCACTCACACATCCTAGGGCACGATTGAGGTTTAAGATGACATCTCCAGCAGTTTTTCTTTCATCCCAGGAGAGAAACAGACAAAAAGACACAAGAGATACACTTTCCAATTTCCAGACAGTTGAAGACAAATCAAAATGTCTTTGTCTTCTTCGTGTTGGAAATAATTTCCATTATTGAGATCTGATAAAAAGGAAAAGAAAAAGTTAACAGGGAATTGTCTCAATTCACCATGAAGCAAAGATTAATTGGAATGAGGGAAAATGATAAACTGGCTATGTGGAGGATCAACAGATTAAAGCAACTTTTCAGAATTGAACAGATAGGGCTGAAGAAGACGTTGAATGTATTTCTTTTTGTGCCTGCCTGAAAAAAAATCACTCTACTTATTCCTTTTGCAATAAAATATTTCCAACACTCTGTTTTAGCTTAGTTACTTGAGGTTGCACCCCCTTCCCCCACCCCATTTGATTTTAAAGAAGTCTTAAAAATCTCTGATTTTTCTGCCACCCACCCCAACATCCCATCAAGTCATGGGCAGCTGGTATCTGTTACCTTGGAAACCACACCCAATTAACTTGCTGCTTCCTTAATCCGTGACTTTGGCATGGACTGTATCTGGTGTGTTGTTTCCCTTCTCTGAAAAAACCCCAGGATATTTGCCACAACCTAAGGCTTTAGGAGGTCAAGGGCATATCTCTGGGTACATCTATTCTTGGAAAATATTGTTACTAGCAGAGCAGCAGACTGAGTTATCTAGATAATGGTCTCAGTTCTTTCCTTCATTTTGTCTATACCTCAGAAAGGGAACAAGATAAAAAAATGTGAATAGTGGGTAAATGTCATGAGGGGGAGCATTCAAGACCTAAAATACATCTTTCTATTTCTCCTTTTTGGGCAGTTAAATCTCTTTTGGCTGAAAAATCTTCTGTACTCATGTTTAGACTCACTCAGACTAAATTTATTTCTACTGTGAATAGAACTAAATGACAGAGAAAATTCTTTTATCTATTTTTCCTCATTAGTTATGTTATGTAACAGGAAATTGTTAAAAAGAAGTAAGGGTTTCTTTTTTCCTTTTTCTTTTTTTTTCTTTTAGTTTACGTGTTCTCCATGAAATGAGCCCTAAATATATCCTAACTATAACAGTATAAGAGACTCGGATATTTTGGTGGACCGGCTTATTGATTTGCACTCTCCCTCCACTGAATCAGATAGCAACCCATCCATACCTTCTCATGCTGTGAGATTCTTGTCCTTGTCCTTCTAGAAATCAGCCAAAGAGGATCTACTCAGTGTGCTGACCTTTGAGGTTAACTAGTTCTAATCTCACATTTAACACAGGAGGAAATTGAGGTACATGAAGGTTTAGTGACTTGCCCTAGGTTACACTTAACTAGCTTTATGTTCATGCACAATAACAACTCTCTGAGTTTTTTCACCTGTAAATTATAGATAATAATACTTACATTACCCCATTCAAGTGATATGATTTATTTAGCCAAAGAATATTATTGATGAATGACTGGGTAAATCCTTAATCTTTTGACATTTTGACACTGGAATTATTATTATAAAAGTATTGTTACTTTTATCATTCTGTTTCTTAATTTTCTACAATATTGACCTCTGACCCTAGAAACAGTGCTCTTATTTGTACATGCAATTGGGGAAAAAAGAAAATATTAAATAAATATTTTAAAAAAGAAACAGCACTCTTTCTACCACATTGATAGCCTACATGTATGCCTTAAGCTGTACAAAATTATTTCCTTATAACAGTCTCTTGAGAAAGGTATTGTAAGTATAATTGTCCTGATTTTATAAATGGAGAAAGTAAGGCTCAGAAGGGTTATATAATTTCTCTAGAAAATATGAAAAGGCAGCTGTGGTGCACTGGATAGAGTGCAAGGCCTGAAGTCGGGAAGATTCAACTTCCTGAGTTCAAATCCAGCACTAGATAGTAGCTGTGTGACCCGGGGCTAGTCATTTAACCCTGTCTGCTTCAGTTTCCTCATGTGTAGAATGAACTGGAGAAGGAAATGATGAACTATTTCAGTATCTTTTCCAAGAAAACCCCAAATAGGGTTATGAAGATTTGGACATGACTAATGTCCACATCAGTTGATATCAAAACTAGGACTTGATCCCAAGTTATTTGGGACAGGGCTGATGCTGGCATCCAGTTAGTTTAAGTTTGATGTGAGAATGAAATAAGGTGCATTAGATTGTGAGCTTTTTGAGGGCAGAAACTTGTCTTTTGCCTCTTTTTTATTAAATCTCCAGTGCTTAGCACAGTATCTAGCACATAACAGGTGCTTAAATGTTTATTGATTGATAATTGGTTACTGACTCATGATGGAAATGCTTTCCACATCCAGAAAAAGAACTATGGAGTTTGAATACAGATTGAAGCAGCATATTTTCACTTTATTTGGTGTTTTGATTTTTTTTTCTTTTTTGTGGTTTTCCCCTTTTGTTCTGATTCTTCTTTCACAACATGACTAATGTGGAAATATGTTTAATATGCTTATACATATATAAGCTATGTCAGATTGCTTGCTGTCTTGGGGAGGAGGGAGGGAAGAAAGCGAGGGAGGAAAATCAGAACTCAAAATCTTACAAAAATGAATGTTGAAAACTAAAAATAATAAACGCTATTGTTTATTTTAAAAAAGATAATTGGAAAAAAAGATAATTGGACACTGAATAGTTAGCAAAAGCAGGTTTACTTAGCTTTAACATAGTAAGGAAATGACACAAGAATATAGTAACCCTGGTCTTCTATAGAGGCCCACACATTATCTCCATATGATAATATGGGTTCAGCAGGGGAGGTTGCAGTTAATTGATTTGCAAAGTTTTCTGGCAGCTCCCAATTCTGAAGAACATTAACCCCATATGGGTGGCATGTTTATGTCCCTACCTGACCAGGAAGCCACATCAACATAGTCAAAAGCCACCATGAAGCTGCATGAGGGGAGGCATGGCTTGAACTTTGTGCCACCCAGTAGGTTGATCAAGTTCTAGGGAAGGGGGAGAAGGAGAAGAAAGGGTGGGTCTTCTTGGTAAATACTGGTCCTATCACATGTGTGCTTTTTTTTTTTTGGTGGGGAAATGAGGTTTAAGTGACTTGCCCAAGGTCACACAGCTAGTAAGGGTCAAGTGTCTGAGGCCAAATTTGAACTCAGGTCCTCCTGAATCCAGGGCTGGTGCTTTATCCACTATGCAACCTAGCAGCCCACACAAGTGAATGATTGTTCTTACCTCTACAAGGTACTGGCTCTCCCAAGATGTTGGGCCAATAGATAAATGTTTTTAGAGGTGAGTCTTCTGAGAGCTGGGAGCCCTGTCACTTTTCTCACCTGTCCCATTTAACCTTTTCTCTTGGAAAAGGAGGAGCTACCCTACCAGTGTCAGCAGAGTGTTATGAAAAAAACACCAAACAGGAAGTGAGAGAGTTCTGGATTCAAATCCAAGATTCCACGTTTAACTAGCTTTATGCCCATTCATAATAACTTAACTCTCTGAGCCTCAGTTTCTTCACCTGTAAAGTGTAGGTAATAATAACTGTCCCACCTCATTCACAGTGATATGGGTTATTCAGTAAAAGAACATTATTGTGAGGCAGCTAGGTGATGCAGTGGATGGAGCACCAGCCCTGGAGTCAGGAGGACCTGAGTTCAAATCTGGCCTCAGATACTTAAAACACTTACTAGTTGTGTGACCCTGGGCAAGTCACTTAACCCTAATTGCCTCACACAAAAAAGAACATTATTGAATAATGACTGGGAAAATCCTTAGTATTTTGACATTTCGACAATGGAATTATTATTACAAAAATATTGTTTCTTTTGTCCTTCTGTTTCTTAATTTTCTAGAATATTGGCATAAATTCCAGCTGTTTTTCTTAAACTTAATCAATCATAAAAAAAGAAATGTGATTTATTGTGTCACATAAGTACATAGCAGATGCTTAATAAACGTGCATTGAATGAATGGAAATGACCTCTATACTTTTGGGAATAGAATTATTCCAGCAGGTACACAAATGAAGAAAAGTCATGCTCACTGTCCTACAGAGCAGCCTGAACTGCAGAGAGGTAGGTGTCTAGATTGGTTATGGTCCATCCCATTCAGGAAGATGTAGGCCTGAGACTTCTAGGAGGAGAAAATGCCAGGGAAGGGGGTTACATCGGATGCTTATGTGCAGCACCAAGTTATGGTAGATGCAGACTAAGAGCCCTCTTCTGAACAAAGAGGATGCCACAGCCAGATGCATTTGCCAGGGATACAGGATGGATAAAAATATCTGCCCCTGCTCTGCTGGCTGACCTGCCCTGGGGGCTGCCTTCAGGAATCTGGGCTAGCAAATTTGTGCCAGCAAATATCATTAAAACTCCAAATCAATCCCACTACTCAAGCCAGTCCACAGGCACATTTGATCTTTGAAAAGCTCTTCATGCACTGAGGATGGAAAAGTATTTAATTTGCATGCATATACCAAGGTATAGGAGATCAAAGAGGGAGGGAGTCCCAGTGTGGGTTTGAAGAGGCATTAAATGCACAGGGAGCCAAGTTTGACTTAGCTTTCTTTAGTCGTGTTGGGCCAAGAATCGATTTTTTTAGGAGGGAGGGGTTATAGAACAATTTTAGAACCTGGAAAAGTAGAAAAGGTTTATTGAACATTAAGCCCCTTTTCTGTGTGACCTAAAGTACTTTCTGCATTTAAAATGGTAAACAAAGGGCTACACACCTTTATTTACCTTCTATCACTCTTTCCTAATATAACTGTCATTTCTTTTGCTGCTGACTACCCAACTGAGAAGTTTATAGGGCTCTAAGAAGAGAAACTACCTGACTCTGAGGGCCTCTGAAATTGACAGATATACAAGGACCAGATTATTCTTAATCTAGATACTGACTTGGTCTCTAAAATCACCCATCCCTCTCTGTTTCTCTTTCCTCTCTCTAATTCATACTTACTTGGACTAAATAGCCTCAAAGGGCCAAAGAGCTTTAACGTCTTCAGCCAAATTTTTGATAAACTATTGACTAGAACAGGACCAAGGACAGAGCTCTATGACTGTAGACCAAGGCTCTCTTCTCTTTATATAGAAATGACCTCCTGCCTGATCTCTTTCTAGCTGAGGAGAAAAAATGATACAGATTTTTTTTAAAGGCAAGAAAATCATATCAGGTAGTAAATAGTCAAAAACTAGAATTTGGGATACAAAAATATATGGAAAGAGTATGTCAAACTACCTAAGTTCTAGCTTTACATATGTGAATAGCTGGCTATATAACCTTGGACAAGACATTTCAGTAGTCTGTGATTCAATTCTTTGGCTTGACCAATGATTATGGTATCTGCCTACTCTGCCTTTTAGAAACATGAGGATCAAATAGGACACTGGGGCTGGGCTTGGAAAATCTTTTGACATTTATAAAGCACTATGCAAGGTATTAGCAGAATTAGACAAATTCAGAAAAGGGAGATATCAACAACCCTAGCTGTAGGCTGGCATTAGACAAAACTCTGATTTTAAAATGGCTAAGCCTCAGTTTCCCAACCATTTTTTAAATAGATGCATTCCATAATTCTTTTTAAGAATCAATATCAAACTCCTATAAAAACTGCTTCTTAGGGAATGCTCTCTCAATTAGTCTTTTAAATCTTAGTGTGAATTTAATTCAAAATGCCTCCTAGGGAAAAAAGGGGGGCAGCTAGGTGGTGCAGTGGATAAAGCACCGGCCCTGGATTCAGGAGGACCCGAGTTCAAATCCAGCTTTAGATATTTACTAGCTCTGTGACCCTGGGCAAGTCACTTAACCCTCATTGTCCCACCAAAAAAATACTTCCTGAGGTCTTTTCTCTTACTAGCATGAAAACCTTTATTCCTTGTTAACATAGTTTATTGCTTTAGGAACAAGTGAGGGAGTTTTCAGGGCAGAAGGTCTTTTCTGGGTCCCTAAAATGCCATTACACACCACTGTTTCTCTGTGTGGGAAAGGGATGATCTAAAGATGTTTACTTCTCTCTTGAGTCTCCAGAGAAGAACTAATCTCTGATAAATAACAGCTATAGTCACCAGCTCTTAGCAGTAGATCTAGGGTGTTTACTTTCCAAATAGTACTATTTGTCTTGCCCTGTACTATTCTAGAGTGGAGGAGGGAGGGAGGGTGGATAATTTGATATCAACTTGCCTTTGAGACATTAAAAAACTAAAGCATTGCCAAGGAAAGCATTTGCTTCAGAAATATTGTCCAGTCAAATATATCCATTCTATAGCAGTCCACAGGGCCAAGGCATTTTTGAAAGATCATATTGGATGGAAAGAAATGAAATGAAAGAAATTAATTTAACTGGCATGAAAATGTCTAATTTGTATCAACTTGGATATGATTCTTATATGCTGTAGGCTGGGCTCTTCATTAAACTCCTAACAAGAGGCTGTATTTTGGAGCTGTCTAAGGCCTTAACAATTTATTTCAAAGTTGGGGCTATCATTTCTTTGAAGGTATTTTGGGCTCTTGGTGACCCAGTTCATTGACAGGGACATTTTAGGGTCTCTCTGCCTTCAGGGTGTGCTGGAGACAGACAACTTGCTCCAACTGTTAACTTTTTGGTGTGAACATTGGCAAATTGGTGAAATTGACACACTATAAATCAGGATTTGATTGTTTTGTTGACTTCTAGACTTAAGAATATGAGGGAGAAAATGTTAGATAATGCACATGAAACTTAAACGTGTGTCCTGCATACATTTTTGAGAGCCTGTTATTAAATATTTCTCAGTATACCCCTGTTTGTAGATCTATATATTCAGTACTATTCTATTTTATGAGTTCTAGTCCACATCATTAACTATGTAATGAACATTTTCAAAACAATGTCCCATAGGCATTTTTTTTTTTTTGCGGGGCAATGGGGGTTAAGTGACTTGCCCAGGGTCACACAGCTAGTAAGTGTTAAGTGTCTGAGGCCGGATTTGAACTCAGGTACTCCTGAATCCAGGGCCGGTGCTTTAACCACTGCGCCATCTAGCTGCCCCCCCATAGGCATTTTAAACAACATATTCAAATTACAATTATCTTCACCTCCACCAAATTAATTTCTCCTATGGACTTCCCTATTTCTCTTGAAGACACCACCATCTTTTAGTCACCCAGATTCACAACCTTGGATTCAGTCTTGACTTTAACTCTCTCTCACCCTACCTATTGAATCTGGTATTGTCCAGTCAATTAAAATCATCCAGCAACTTTCATATCTGCTCCTTCTCTTCACACACATGGTCACTGCCCCAGGTGAAGTCTTCATCATCTCTTGTTTGGATCATTGAAATAGTCTCCTAACTTGTGTCTCCACATTCTAATCCATCTTTTATCCAGCTGCCAAACTATCATTCCCAAAACACAGATCTAACTGTGCCACTCCTCTGCTCAAGATGCTCTAGTGGCTCCCTATTGGTCCTTTAAGCATCCAGTACTAGCTCTGTTGTTTGGCCTTTAAAACACTTTGCAATGTGGCTCCAACCTACCTTTCTAGACTCATTACATATCACTCCCCTCCATGCCAAACATGGCTACGTCCTTGCCCCTCACACAAACACACAATGCTCTACTTCCCATCTCTGTATCTTTGTACAATCCATCCCCCCTGTGTCTGGAATGCACTCCCTCCTCATCTCTATCTCTTAGAATCATATCCTTTTCCAAAGTTCAATTCATTTGTCACAGCTCATGTGAGGTCTTTCCTGAGCCCCCTCCCCATCCCCAGCCCCAGCTATGAATGCATAGAGCCCCTAGAATAAGGCCTTGCCCATAATAGACACATAAAGACAGAAGCTTCTGTGGAACATAGGGTATTTGGGGTTCTTGGTGACCCAATTCATCGATAAGAACCTTTTTAAGGTCCCTCTGCCTCCAGAGTATACTGGAAACAGCTCCAACTTGCTCCAATTGTTAAATTTTCAGTGTGAGCATTTACAACCAGGAAACTGGCAAACACTACAAATCAGGACTGGATTTATTATTTTGGAAATAGCCTACTTGGGTTTGAAACCTGGATTTGTGACTTATTAGTAGTGTGATCCCAGGCAAGTGACTAGTAGAATTTAGAGCTAAAAGGAACCTTAGAATTCTTCAACCCCCTCATTTTCCAGATGAAACTGAAGCCCACGAAGAATGACTTCCCCAAGGTCATATGTGGGCAGAGTGAGGACTGGAACCCAGACCCTCTCACTCCAAGTTCAGTAGCCTTTCTGCTCTTAGACTCAGTTTTGACTATGACAATACCATGTGCAGTACCTGCCTAAATCAAAGGCCTATCATATGGAAAGTATTTTGTAATTCTTTAAGGGACAGGGACTACACCTGTGATTTCATTAGTATAGGGAGCTACAAAGGATTTATTGAGGAAACTCTTTTTTTTTCAGGGCAATGAGAGTTAAGTGACTTGCCTAGGGTCACACAGCTAGTAAGTGTCAAGTGTCTGAGGCTGGATTTGAACTCAGGTCCTCCTGAATCTAAGGCCGGTGCTTCATCCACTGCACCACCTAGCTGCCCCAAGGAAATTCTCTTTACCAATGAATGTGGACATATTCTCTTAGAGTTGCTTAAAACACTCAGATATAAAGTGGGATTATAGAAGTAATATTTGAACCTAGGTTTTCCTGGTTTCAAGACCATCTCTCTATCCACAATTCCACTTGTAAGGCTTAATGTGCTATATTGTTGTTCTTTATCGTCATTTTTGAATTGAACAATGATATCCCTTTAACGGTTTGGGTTTTTCACGTACAAATACTGGGTCATCATTTTGAAGAGAAAGGGAATCTAATTTTAGGTCTCCAAATTGAAGTGTCCTTGACATTTATCCCCTTACAAATCTATAATGTTCTTGTTCGAGTCCAAAATTGCTGACTTGCTTCACTGAAGGGAGCCTGAGGCTCCTTGGCTGTAAGTTTTGCAGCAAATGAATTGTTATGTGCATATTGGTGCCAGACCAGGGAACTGGGAGGATTATAGCCATTTTCCCGCAAGAGTTTGAGGCTGGTCTTAGACTATGGTAACTGTAGCAAAAGTAAATAACAAGGCCCTTAGCAGTTCATCACCTGGCCTATCCTGATCATGGCCCAGGCCAGAATCTCTTACTTCAGTGAAAAGGAGAAGGAATTGGGTAGCAGAGGGAGGATTTAGGTTCACATCAGCTTAAACTCTGGCCCCATCTACTTCAGTGCAAAGAGGGAGAGACCATTCAGAGGGGCAGTATATCATAATGCATATCACCAATGGACTTCAAGTCTGAGAGACCTTGGTTCAAATCTTGCCTCAGACACATACTAGCTTTGTGACCCTGGGTAAATCCCTTAACTTCTTGGTGATTAAGTTTCCTTATCTGTAAAATGAGGGGATGGAGCTCAACAATCTCTAAGATCTCTTCCTTCTCTAAATCAGCGATCCAGTGATCACTAATAAAAACTTAACTTCCTTCTATTATAGAATAACTTTTCTAATTATCCTCTATATAGCTTGTTTGTACATATATGTTGCTTATTGTCTCCCCCATTACATTGTAAGCTCCTTGGAGACAGGAACCATCTTGTTTTTGTTTTTGTGGGGCAATGGGGGTTAAGTGACTTGCCCAGGGTCACACAGCTAGTGTCAAGTTTCTGAGACCAGATTTGAACTCAGGTCCTCCTGAATCCAGGGCCAGTACTTTATCCACTGCACCACCTAGCTGCCCCCAGGGACCATTTTTTGTCTCTTTTTATATCCCCAGTGCTTGACACAGGTCTTGGAATATAGTAAGTGCTTAACAAATGTTTATTGATTGACTGATTATAGTCTAACACACACCTCATTAATGAAAATAATTTTTAAAAAAATAAGAAGCTACCAGATGGCCTAGTAGTGTGAAATCCTCTGCCATCTTACCCTATTTCTCTCCCTTCCCCCTTACAAATGGGCAGTTCCAGGGTTTTGGTCTCCCCAACACAGGGTGTTTTCCTATCCCTTCCTTTCATGCCTCTTGCCCCAGGTACAAACATTCCTAATTAAGGCTCTACC
Source organism: Dromiciops gliroides (assembly GCF_019393635.1). NCBI lineage: Eukaryota > Metazoa > Chordata > Mammalia > Microbiotheria > Microbiotheriidae > Dromiciops > Dromiciops gliroides. The sequence continues at coordinate 317,477,506 of NC_057862.1, read as the reverse complement.
AAAGAAGGATGTCATGGCACCCTCATGCAAAGAGAAGAGTGCTGGATTTAGAATCATAGAATATAATTTAAAATTTCAGTTTTTTATTACCTATATGGTCTTGGCTAAATGACTTTTCTTGTCTGGACTTCATGTATACTAACTGATCTCTTACTATGAACCTATGATCCTAAACTATTTCTTAAAGCCCTGAGATGCTGTGCATTGGAGGCACCATTATTTAGAGGAGAGGAATGAGGGGATTGGAGTTCCTTCAAAGCCTGGTATTTACTACCTGTGTGACTTTGGACAATCTACCTCTCTAGGCCTCAATTTCATCAATTGTAAAATGAAAGGGTTAAATAGATTAGATGACCTCAGAGATTCCTTCCATCTCCAAATCTATGATTCTATAATCTTGTGGGTTTCAAGATTAAATTAAATTCCAGGTTTGCAAGTAAAGCAATTGGCTCACAAAGGCATTGGCAGCCAGTCCCTCATCTAATTAGGTACAATTTGTCTAAACTAAGAGGTATCCAGGAACTGCTGCCATGCATGAAACATTATGCTGAGGACCCTCTACACTCTATGGTATTGAGGGGTGCTTTGGTCAGACTGGGCCCCACTGTTCATCTGGCTACTCAATTTTAGAGAATTTATATAGTTCAGGAAAATAAAACAAAAGAAAAGGATATATATCCATTTTTCCAATTCAATCGACATTTATTAAGCATCTACTATTGTTCCAGGCATTGCACTAAGTGCTGGAGAAACAAATAAGAAATTGAAAGAGAGTCCCTGCCCTCAAGGAGCTTAAAATCTACTAAAAGAAGAAAACACATAAAAGGAATTGCATGGAGTGAAAACAAAGCAGAGGTGATGATGGAAAGGGGAAAATAACCTGGAAAAGTCACCTAATATTAATAATAACTTATCTTTCTATAATTTAATAAATGTTTCCCCTCACAGTCCCCATGCAGGTTAGGTTAAATGACTTGTCCATGGTTACCTCAGTAATAAATGGCATGTAGGATTTGAACACAGGCCTTCTAGGTACCAGGGGCTCTCTCCTCTTTGCACTGTGGCCTTTCTGCTATTGTAATTTTCTTCTCTAGCACGGGGATTTTCCCATAGTAAATGTTCAATAAATACTTGTTGGATGAATTAATTGACCAAATGAATAATGAATGGTCATTGATGGAAAGCAAAAAGAATGTCTAAATAAACCATGACCTAAGAATGGATTTAGAGAAGTCTATTGAAGCTGAGTAGTCATCTAGCATCCTAGCGAGCTGATCTGGGAACTGGAAAAACCTGGGTTAAAATCTTGATGTGGACATACACTGGCTGTACAACTATGGATAAGCCTCTTTAACCTCTTGGTGCCCAAGGTGGCTCCCTAAAACTATGACTTGAAGAGGTGGTATTGAATGGCAGTAGAGAGAGTCCCTTTGTGGGAGTTTCTTGTGTCAATGAAATGACAATTCTGGACAAAATCAAATCTCTAAAGCCATAGTTAGGCTATGGTTACTGTTGCAATGGTTTTAAGAGTTAAATGGAATATTTAGGATTTGGCAGTTTGATTGCAGTTTTTTGAGAAAATGAGGAGAGAATTAATGGACAATTAATGAATGAATGAGAGGCACTATGGAGAAGATAGAGAAAAAGAGTATTTGTTTTCTTTCCACCACTCTTTTCTCAGACTTCTTAGGACCTTTCTGGGAGATCTATATTAACTATTACTTTATAGGAAAAATGACATTAAAAAAAAGAATTCTATGAGGAGTGAGTCTGGAGAGACTATTTAGAGTGATACCTGTGATGCCCTTCCTCCTGAACTCTACCTGACTTACCTGACTTCTTTTAAGTCCCAAGTCAAACCTTATCTTCTACAGGAAACCTTTCCCAGACCCTCTTAATTCTAGTGACTTCCCTCTTCTTTCCCCTCCCTTTTTTCCTTCTCTTCTCCCCACCAGAGATGGCTACCATTAGACACAAATAGGTGTGTGTATGTGTATATATACACACATATGTAATGGTATATGTATACCATTACATATTACCCCCCCATATATATGTATGTGTGTGTGTGTGTATATATATACACATATATACATATACACATATACATATACATATACATATACATATATATATATATATATATGTAAAACCATCTTACCCTATTTCTCTCCCTTCCCCCTTACAAATGGGCAGTTCCAGGGTTTTGGTCTCCCCAACACAGGGTGTTTTCCTATCCCTTCCTTTCATGCCTCTTGCCCCAGGTACAAACATTCCTAATTAAGGCTCTACCAAAGAAGGATGTCATGGCACCCTCATGCAAAGAGAAGAGTGCTGGATTTAGAATCATAGAATATAATTTAAAATTTCAGTTTTTTATTACCTATATGGTCTTGGCTAAATGACTTTTCTTGTCTGGACTTCTACATACTTCTATTTATCAGTCCTTTCTCTGGATGCAGATAGTGTCTTTCTTCATATGTCCTTTGTGGTTAATTTGGGTATTTATAATAGTCAAATAGACTATTTGCTCAGTCATTCTTAAAACGATATTGCTATTACTGTATACCATGTTCTCTTGGTTCTGCTCATTTTACTATATCATTTCATGCAAATCTTTCCATGTTTTTCTAAGATCATTGAGCTCATCATTTCTTATAGAACAGTATTATTCCATCACAATCATATACCACAACTTGTTTAGCCATTCTTCAATTGATGAGCTTCTCTGCAATTTCCAGTTCTTTGCCACCACAAAGAAAGCTGCTATAAACATTTTAGAACTTATTTGTTCTTTTTCTTTTTCCCTAATCATCTTTGGAAATAGACCTAGTAGTGGTATTATTGGGTCAAAAGGTATAGACACTTTAACAGCTCTTTGAGCATAATTCTATATTGCTCTCCCAAATAGTAGGATCAGTTAACAATTCTACCAACAATCAATTAGTGTCCCAATTTTTCCACATCTCCTATAACTTTTTTCACTTTTCCCTTCAATCATTTTAGCCAATATGGTAGGTGTATTCTAATTCTAGTGCCTTCCCTTTTAAATTATTTTCTATTTATCCTATATATAGTTTGTGAATTGTCTTTCCCATTAGATTGTAAGCTCCTTGAGGGTTGGGGGTATTTTTTGCTTCTTTTTTATCCCCATAATTTAGCACAGTGCCTGGCATATAGTAGGTGCTTAATATTTACTGACTGATTGATTGCTAAACACTACAGATACAAATGAAAAGTATCTTTCCTCAAGTAATTTAATAAATATTTGTTGAATTGAATTGAACTGAATTTGCTTCATCTTGTGACATTTTACTAGCTCATAATGGAATATAATCCTTCTTAATAATTTCCTGCTTAGGCAGATTTCAGAGAAACCTGGAAGGACTTATGTGAACTGATGCTGAATGAGATGAGCAGAACTAGGAGAACATTGTACATAGTATCAACAACACTGTGTGTTGATCAACTGTGAAAGACTTGACTCTTCTCAGCAATACAATGGTCCAAGATAGTTTCAAAGGACTCATGATGGAAAATGCTCTCCAAATCCATAAAAAAAGAACTATGGAATCTAGATGCAGATTAAACCATGCTGTTTCATTTTTTTTCTTTTTTGAGGTTTTTCCTTTTTGCTCTGATTCTTCTTTCACAGCATGACTAATGCAGAAATATGTTTAATGTGATTATACATATATAACCTATATCAGATTGTTTGCTGTCTTGGGAAAGGGGGAGGGAGGGAGCAGAGAGAGGGAGAAAAATTTGAAACTAGAAATCTTATAAAAAAACAAATGTTGAAAATATCTCTACATGTAACTGGAAAATAATAAAATACTTTAATGAAAAAATAATTTCCTGCTTATGATTCTACCATATAACATATTTTTATTAAACATTTCATTAGAAATGTAATATTGAACATCAATACAAATGACTAAGTTTGCTTAGTAAATATTTCCATTCAGAATATATACAGCACATACTTTTGCTCTCATTCCCTACTCCATCAGGTTATATTGTCCATTTGTTCTCATTCATTTTTCCTCATATGAGTGTGTTCTGTGGAAAGACTCTTATGGAATAATGCACAGCAGAAAAAATTCAAAACCACATATTTACATTTCAATATACCTCTCTACTAGAGGCAAGATGGGATAATGAAAACAGACCTGAATCTGGACTCCAAGGATTTGAGTTTGACCCTCATCTCTGCTGGTTACTGAGGCACTGTGAGCAACTCACTATGCCTTTCTGGATCTCTGTTTTTCATCTGTAACATGAAGGGTTTGAACTAGATCAACTCAGATTACATCCAGGGCTCAATCTATTGCTTCTTCAGGAGTTGGCACCTTGAAATATGTCTTGAGTATTTTCTTTCTTTCTTTCTTTTTAAATTTTTTTTTGGTTGGGCAATGGGGATTAAGTGACTTGCCCAGGGTCACAAAGCTAGTAAGTGTCAAGTGTCTGAGGCAGGATTTGAACTCAGGTTCTCCTGACTCCAGGGCAGATGCTCTATCCACTGCAACACCTAGCTTCCCCAAAAGTATTTTCTTATGCAGAAAGTTAAATTATTTGTTTCCTGAGAGGAAAATGGGGTAAAAGTTGCCAGCATCTCTGGATATATTCAGCCCCATTCAATGTTGTTTTTCAGATGACTTGCTTGAATTCAGGCTAATGACTGAAGGCATGATTGGAATGGAAAGAAACCTTACCATAGCACTACCTAGCTACTTAGAAATATTTCTAAGTAGTGTACATGGGATAATTTGCAGGGACTCAGGGTAGTGATCAGGGCTATGATAGAAGTTAAAGGGAATTTTCTGACTATAACTCAAGTGGGAATTTATACTGAGAGATTCCAAGTGGTAGCAGAGGAAAAATATTTCAAAAGACAAAACTTGACAGCCTTAAGTTTCTCTCTAGACAACTAGGTGAGTGTAGCTAGCTGGGATTTGAAATCACAAAAGAGCTGAATTAGCCCTTGAGGCTATAAGATAAAAAGAACTGAGATCCTGAGCAGCTGGAGCTACTAATCAGGGGAAATGCTATCATATGGCTCCAGAAACACCAGCATAAAGCATATAGAGATCTTTTGATCTAAAAGATGTGACAGGAAATTGCAGTATAGCAGAGGGAATGGATCAGTAGAGAACCCTAACTCAGTAAAGAAACATCATGTCATCTGATGTCAGAAGTGGTTCTGATGAAGAGTCAGAGAAGGTTCTGAAAAGGCACAGCTTCAGGAGCATGAATTGCCTTGGCTACCTGTGTTTCTTGGATAGATAGATAGATAGATAGATAGATAGATAGATAGATAGATAGATAGATAGATAGATAGATAGATTTTTTTCTCTAGGTGTGCATATTCTAAGTGTCTTCCCTGGCCATGCGTGTTCCCTAACTGCAGGCCCCTTTCTACTAGTGGCATGGTAACCTATGTGAGACTATACCTGGTGGGACAGGTAGAATCTCTTTTCTCACTTATTTTCCTATTTGTTTAACTAAATGTCTTTTATATTGAAATAATGTATACTTTATTAAAAACACATTAGAGGGGCAACTTGGTGGCATAACGGATAAAGTAACAGCCCTGGATTCAGGAAGACCTGAGTTCAAATTTGGCCTCAGACACTTGACACTAGCTGTGTGACCTTGGGCAAGTCACTTAGCCCTCACTGACCCCCACAAAAAAACCCCAAAAACACATTAGAGGGGAAGCTTTCAAGAAGATGCTGACCCATAGTATACCTCAAATTTAAGGGTAGTTTGGAAAGAACCCACATTCAAGGTGGTCAGGATATATACCCTTATGTTTATTCTGATTTTCTTTGGAACCCTGAAGCTCATTTTTGTTCAAACAAGTATTAATACCCATTATTTTTCTATCAGCATATGTCTCATGCTACCTATTATCCTTCCCTTTATTTCTCTAAGTCTAGGCTTCTGAAAATGAATTATGATTCTGTGGTTGAGTCTTCTGCACCTTAAAATTGATAAATGAGTTAAGAAGTGCTGTGGTGGGCAGTATTTTGACATAGAGTGGTTCCCTGTGTATAACTGCCATCCTGTTTTGGAGCTAAAAGAATAAAATAATAGGGTGAGCTGCCAGGTTCCATTTGTGTATTCTTTCTGTGTACTTCCTTCCCTACCTCTTTCCTATTCTCAATAGCAAAAGCCAGTTCCTTTATTTGGGGCCCCTGTCACTAAGCTGTTTAGTGACAGGGTGATAATTTGATAGCATTTATATTGAAAAGAATAAAGGTTGAGGTTCTCTTGAGGCACTTGCCTGACTTTATGTTTATGACAAAGAAATGTGATATTTTACCCACTAGAGGTATTAGATTTTGAAATATACAATAAGCTGTATTTTTACAATGTGACTTCTCCTGGCTCCCTGATTCATTAGGTTGATGGGATTCATTAAAAAGGATTAAATTGGAAAAAAAGGAGAGGACCTGAATATAAGCCATTGGTTCTTTAGAAAAAGACTCATTCCCCTAAGAATTAAAGATCTTTGAAGGGATTTATAGGTATTGATTCATTAATCCTCAATTGGGTTTGGGACAACCGTGGCCCAAATCTCCCTTGTAACTAATGAAAAAGATGGGTAATGATGTGAGGGGCTAAGAGGAGTTAAGTGGCTAGACTGAAGGTGAGGAGAAAAATCAATAGCTCTGAATCTGGAATTTCTAATTCCTAGGCTTATGCTCAGACTTCACTGCCACAGAGAAAGGACAAGTAAAGGATGGGCCCCCTGTCACCTCAGGGATATCTGCTCAGAAGAAACAACTCCAAGAAAGCCTCAGCTGCTTCCTTTTCCATCCTGTCCTTAACTTTCAGGGTAGGGCCTGTATTATCAATAACTTTCCCTGGGTTCTGGTGCTGGGTGGTCCCAAGTATTTGAGGTAAATTGCTCCATTGAGGAAAATCCTGTTAAATCCACTTTTTCATGTTGATTCTGGGAGAGAGGACTTCAGCTTAAGTAGATGGATGTGTCACTTACTATTGCTGTTTAGTAATTTTTCAGTCATGTGTGGCTCTTCGTGACCCCATTTGGGGTTTTCTTGGCAAAGATACTGGAGTGGTTTGCAATTTCCTAATCCAGCTCATTTGATAGATGAGGAAACTGAGGCAAACAGAGTTAAGTGACTTGCCCAGGGTCACATGGCTAGTAAGTGTCTGAGGCTGGATTTTATGTCAAATATTCCTGACTTAAGGCCTGGCATTCTGTTCACTGCACCATCTAGCTGCCCATGTGTTACTTCCTAGAAGAACCTTATTTTCTCTACCTTACAGCTTCTGTAACTCTAGGGGTATCATAGGAAGCAGAGACAAACATTTAAACATGAGAATTTGATCTCATTTGGACACAGATTAATCATGTACAAGAGTTAGGAGAATTAAGGCAAAGTATGGAGTTAGAAGAAATGCTGTGAAAAATCACCCATCAGTAATATCTACAGTTGGCCAAGTCTGGGGATAATGTATATCCCAAAACTGCAAATCTCATTAAAGAATACCTCTTACCAAGTAAGATGGTGTTGATTAGAATATTATAAAAGCATCAAAAATACCAAATTGGCTCAGAATAGTGGTCATATCTGGTGTTCTCTATGACAGTGGCACCAGAGGAGATATTGTGAGAAAACAACATGGAAGTCTCCATTGGTAAGGTCTACTTCAAATGTCCCCAGTATTAAAAATATAGGTCCATTGCCCACAAGTTTATTTTACTGTTGAGGAAGGATACAGAATGTGCATCTGAATTGTGTTATATAGATTAGCATGTCTGACCCAAAGGGGTAACTGGCTGGTGGAAGAAAGGTTTGGGATTTGTTCTTTGAGCCTCAAAGCACAAATTAATCAATCAAATGCCATCTCATAGAGATAATCAGTCAATAAACATTTATTAAGTGCCTACTATGTTCCAGGCATTGAGCTAAACACTGGGGGTACAAAGAGGCAAAAGGTAGGCCCTACCCTCAAGAAGCTTATAATCTAAAGGGGGGAGACAGCATGAAAATAAATATATACAAATAAAGCTCTATACAGGATAAATAGGAAATAATTAACAGAAGGCACCAGAATTAAGAGGAGCTGGGAAAGGCTTCCTATACAAGATGGGATTTTAGTTGGAACTTGAAGGAAGCCAGGAAGGTAAGAGGTAGAAATGATAAGGAAGAACATTCTAGGCATGGAGGACAATCAGAGAAAATGCCAGGAGCAAAGAGATCAAATGTATTGTGGATAAAAAAGAAGTACATGGAAGAGTAAGGTGCAAGATTATTGGAGATCTAGGAGGGGGCTAAGTTGTGAAGGACTTTGAATGCCAAAAAGAGCATTTTGTGTTTGATCCTAGAGGCTATAGGGACTCACATGAATTTATTGAATGGAGGGTACATGGTTGGATCTGTGCTTTAGGAAAATCACTTTGGTGGCTGCATGGAGGATGGCCTGGAATGGGGAGAGACCTGAGGCATGCAGACCCACCAGCAGGCTATTTTAATAGTCCAGGTGTGAGGTGATGAGATCCTGTAATAGAGTAGTGGCAGTGTCTGAGGAGAGAAGGGGTGTATTTGATAGGTGTTGTAAAGGTGAAATCTATAAGCCTTGGCAATGAGAAGTAGTGAGGAGTCCAGAATGACTCCTAGATAGTGAGTTGGAGGACTGGGAAGTGAGTGGTATTACTCTCTACAGTAATAAGGAATAATAATTAGGGGCACCTAGGTGGCACAGTGGATGGAGCACCAGCCCTGAAGTTAGGAGGACCTCAGACATTTTCTAGCTGTGTGACCCTAGACAAGTCACTTAATCCCAATTGCTGCAAACATCTGGGGTCAATCTTCAGTTGTCCTCCTGCTATATATTTTGTCACTGGACCCAGATGACTGAGGTTGGTATCCTTGCACAGCCATATCTCCCTTAAAACTAATTCACAGGGGGCAGCTGGCTGGTGCAGTGGATAAAGTATTGGCCCTGGATTCAGGAGGATCTGAGTTCAAATCTGACCTCAAACACTTGACACTTACTGTGTGACTCTGGGCAAGTCACTTAACCCTCATTACCCTGCAAAAACAAAACAAAAACAAAAACCAATTCACTGTGATGACATCATCCTGATGTCATGGTCCTCTTTGAGAATGAAGGACAAACAACAACAACAACAACAATAGGGAAGGTAGGAGATAGGGAAAGTTTAGGAGAAAAATAATCAGTTCTATTTGGGACATGTTTAATTTAAGATGTCTATTGGACATCCAGTTTGAGATATTCAAAAGACTGTTGTAGATGTGAGATACTGCAGAATAGAAAGATTTG